>NC_056739.1:596627114-596819614 GCF_019279795.1 Protopterus annectens | reverse complement strand
GCGTTAGCCAAACACCAACAGGCTTTAGGAAAACAACATACATTTAAATTTAGTGTTCTCCAGAAAGTATATTCTAATTATAGAGGGGGCGATATCATTAGTTTGACATTGGAATGTGAAATGAGATGGATAATCAGGTTAAAAGCTGATGAACCACCTGGTTTGAACGATAAAGTTCAAATTAAACCAATTTTGAATAATAGAAGGGTCCCAAGACCTAAATAGTTTAATTAAATTTTAGGCAAATTATATATATTGTAGATTTTAATTATTGTTACCTTTTGTATTTGTTCATGCATGTATACATATTTTAGTATGTTTTTAAAGTATTTGTGAAGTTTACATCAATATATATGTATATATTTATATGTGTTTTTAAGACAGCAGTTTATATTGTTTTCCCATACATTTGGCTGTGCCACAATTAGTTTTGAAGCTCCATGAATAATTAATTAATGTTAGATGGCTCTCAACCAATTATTGTGAAGGGAATTGTTTTTAAACTGTGATGCATGAGTGCTATTGTAACAGTCTGATGAAGCCTATTGGCGAAAGCGCTCACTTTTTGTCCTCTTGAATAAAAACGTTTGTGTTTTACTACTGGATTGATTTGCCAATATTTTTGGTAGCAGTGTATGCCAGCACCTTTGAATTACATCATTGAAACGGTTGGAGTGTCTTTAGCGTCTTAACAAGGAGAGCGTGCGTATGGTGAATGACTATATTTTATTACTTTAGAGACACGCTGCTCCTTGGCTCCGTTTGTGTGCTGTGCCTCCTTTTGCTGTGTTAAACAAATCTAGCAGTTAAAAAATACAGGTATTATTAGGCCGATGGCTTCTAAAATTTACAAACTGGTTTCTGACACTAGCCTAATAAAACTTGCCTTTTTGGACATTATTTTGAGTGCTTGATTTGTTTGTTTGGTAGATATATATATATATATATATATATATATATATATATATACATATATATATATATGTGTGTGTGTGTGTGTGTGTGTGTGTGTGTGTGTGTGTGTGTGTGTGTGTGTGTGTGTGTGTGTGTGTGTGTGTGTGTGTGTGTGTGTGTGTGTGTGTGGGTTTATGGCAAGTCACCAAAACACACGTGTCAAATCACAACTGACTCCAGCATATTGAAAAACACACTTACTGAAAAACAGATCATTCCTTTTGTGATCTTATAAGAAAAACCCTACCACTGCATTTAGATCAGTTATGTATGTTCATCATAGCTACACACTTTCAGTTTTTATTTGTTTGGATGTGCACATGCATAGCTCATAAGTATTATAAATTTCTCAGAAAAAGTATATTATTATGATTCTAACCAAGATATATTCTGTCATTAATATTGAGTGATAGGCTGCTGACCTTCATGTTAATTATAGTTATCCAACTTAGCTCCGATGGCTCAAACTGATTAATACTCAATAGGCAACTAGTATGCTTGTTTTTTTTTTTTCTTTTTTCTATACACAGTCTGGAGACCATTTTACTTTTATTTTCTTTGGGGTCCTACAGTATGATTCTAGTTAGCTGGTCTGGTAGCAAATAATAGTGTATATCATTTTCTAATTAATTAAGTGTGAAACTTCTGTTCTTATTTATTACATTTGTGACATATCATAACAGTTTCACTTTGTATAAAATGTCACTGTATAGAGGAGATTTGGGTCACAAGAAAAACTGGGTCTAAATCCAATTGGACATCTGATAAACAAAATATTTTAAAATTCTACCATCTGTTCAAATCAGGAAAAATTAATATGTAACGTATTGATTAGTAGTGAAAAGCTTACACTTAGTATAGCCCTTAGTATAATCTTCATCAGCCTTTTTCAATAACGTTTTTATCTCATATTGCATCATATACCCATATAGTGGTTAGCTATCTCACATCAACCTTAAAGATTCAGCTTTCTCCCACACTACCACTTTCTCATTTCCACAAAAAGATAGATCTAAAAGGAGTACCATATCCCCCTCAATCTATAACAGAACACCTATCCTACAAGCTCTTATACATTACTCCCTCACAACAATTCAAATCTCACTGAAATACAACAGGTACACAGTTAAAATTCTAAAAATCTTAATAAAGATAGCATCCAAACTAACTCTCAGTGGAGACAAACATCCAAACACAGGCCCAAAAATTAAACACAACAACATTCCTCCCCACAGAGAAAGGTGCTCTCTTACTGTTAAACATCAATATCAGAAGTATTACTAATAAAATCCATCAACTACACACAACTCTCTACCTCTATATAGATTCACCAGATATTGTTATAATAACTGACACCTGACTAAAACCAGATATTATCAATAATGAAATTCTTTTGCTTGGATATAATATGCTACAAGCAGACAGAAATGGCAAAAAGGGAGGCAGAATAGCCATTTTATTTAGAAATAACTTTAATGTTAGCCATAGATAATAAAGCCCCCATTTTCAATAATGCAGAAGTGATTTTTACAAGACTAAAAATTAATTCAAACAAATCTGTAAATATGACAACAAGTTATGGGTCTATATCAAAACGTTGAACTTACAAAAGTCCGATCGTTGTAATATTGAACCCTAAGGTCCGAAACCCAACAAAACCGAAAACACAGAATGGCGATTTTTTTTCCCAGGGAAAAAAATCGCTGTTCCATGACAAAAGAAAAAATAACCTTAAACTTAAACTAAAGTGGAAGGCTTTGCCCCCCACACCCCCCAATGTGGGGGACTGTGTTCCCCCATACCCCCCCCTACTTAAATATACCAACTCCAAGATTGCACCACAGTGGAGGAAATAGCAAAGCCCCGAAAATGGCCCACCAATATTTCTCCCTGGGAAAAAAGTCGATGGGCCATGGCTTCGCTATTTTTAACTTTTGGACTTTAGGGTTTGATATTACAATGTTCGAACTTGTTTTAGTTTGACGTTGTAATGTAGACCCGCATGTTATATACCCCCAGAAAAAAAAACCTCTCCACAGTAGAAAACATATTGGTCCTCAGAAACACTACCCTAGGAAACTCTATAATCATGGGTGATTGCAATTTAGACTGGTTAACCTGCAACTTCCAAGACCCCACTAATCACATCAACCTCCATGGCTTCACACAAATCATTCAAGCACCCACTTGGACTGACAAGTCATCAAATAGGCACTCCATCCTTGACTGGATTTTAACAAATAGACCAGCTCTCTCATCACACTGTGGCTGTCTTCCAGATAGCCTCAGTGACCATCTCCCTACCTTTCTTATCGGCATTGAATAAATCCAGCAAAACAGACTACTTGTCACCAAATAAGGAACAAAACAAACTTTGATCCCCAGTGCTTCATATCCACCCTCAAGCTTTCCAACTGGGCACCACTTAAGAAACTCCCCCAAGAGGATGCTATTAAATATTTAACTCTACCTACCTAGATATCTTGAACATTCAAGCTCCTCCCAGAACTATGCAAATAAAAGCTAACTTTGCCCTTGGCTAAGCAAAGTAACCATATCCCTAATAAAAACAACAGATAACGCCTGGGATCAATGGCACAAAATTAAATCTCAAGCTGCTAAGCAGGCATACCATGAGCTTAGAAACAGAGCTAAGAGACTAGTCAAACAGGACAAGAGACACTGCTATCAGACTATCCAAAGAAAACACCAAAATAACCCACAAATGTTCTGGTCAGCTATAAACAACATACTGTCACCAGGTAACGCCAGCACACCCTACCCATCTACTCCTAACAATACAGATAGCATAGCCTCGCAATTTAATAAATATTTCACAAACAATTTCAGCTCTTTCTAACATTTTCAGCTCCACCCTTACTCCAGCTCTTCCTATATCACATAATAATAACACCTTTTCCTTACAGCCTGTCTCAACTGACTTTATAAATAAACTTCTTAAAAAACTAAAGCCCACTACCCTTGCAGCTGATAAACTACCAGCAGACTACCTTAGCATTGTTGCTGATGCAATCTCATACCCTGTATCCATCCTTATTAACAGATCCATATCTGAACACCAAGTCCCTGCTATTTGGAAAACTTCACATATAATTCCTTTACACAGTTGTGTCAATTCAACAGAACTGTCCAATTATTGGCCAGATGTTATCCTATCACCCCTACCCAAGATCCTTGAGAGATGTATACACAAGTAATTTATGGACTTCTTACTCACTAACAAACTTCTATCCAACACTCAACATGAATTTCTTCCCTATCAGCATACAACCTCTGCTCCACTGACTTTCACTAACATAGTTAGTCATCACAGAAATAATGGCAAATTTGTATCCTCCATCTTTCTCAAGCTATCAAAGGCCTTTGATATGGTCTCACATATTACTCTCTGATCCGAATATGAGCCAGTCTACTCTAGCCTGGTTCCAAGACTACCTAACTGGGTGCCAACAAGCAGTACAATGGTGACAAAATCTCTATCCTCTTCTACCTGTTAATCTATGAGTTCCTCAAGGACCTATCCTAGGCCCCTGCTTTTCACACTGTTTAGTAACAACCTCACACTTCAAACCTACATGTTTCTGTTGTGTAATATACTGATGATTCCACATTATGTGGTGTGCATTCTGCACTACTACAAATAATAACTCAAGACTCTTTCTCAGCAGTTGAAGCATGACTAACTAACTCCCAATTAATTCTGAACTTTAACAAGCCAGACTCATGCTATTCCAACCTACAAGACCCACTGCCCCCCATTCAACATTGTGTCCATGAATAATACCATTCTTTCACCCACAACCCCCACTAAGCTTTTGGGGGTAGTGATTGATAGCAACATGAGATTTGATATTCATGTTGTCCAGACCATAAAGTACACAAAAAACTTGGTTCATTATACACAAATAAACAGTATCTTATAAAAAGCACAAAATCAACCATTGCACAGATATACCTTGTCTCAACTCTCCTCTCCAGTTCTCAATAACCTAAGGAAATCTGATTTATCAAAACTAGACTGATGCTATAAGAAAACTCCCAGGTTTACCACAGACTCTTCTTTCAGGTCACATCACTGCATAGCACTCAAGCAACTCAATTGGTTGGAACTTCCTCAATTCTTACTGTATAACCAACTTACTATGGCCCATAAAATTCTTAACCAACCAGACAACTCCTGCCCTTCATAATCTCCTACACACCTACTCCACTAATCATGCTTTTCACTCTAGCAATACATTTCTAATAAATCTAATCAAGTCCAACAATGCTGCAGAAGACTCTCTCATCTCAAACTGTATAGCTAAAATCTGGAATACATTGCTAACAGATTTAATATCTACTACTAACTTATCTCATAAAAAAAAAAAAAAAAACTAAAAACTCACTTATCCAAAACAAAACTATGCTCATGTGTCCTGGTTAGGTTCTGTTCTTCCTATACTTCTAACTCTGTTACTAAGGTACATACATTCAAAAGTATATAGCCAGACCTCATATTTATGTCTATGTACTTGCCATTTATTGATTTTTAGCTAGGAATATGTTAACAATCTTCTTTTTTACTTTGTAGGCGTTATCAATATAGTTTTTGATTACATTTCTCTTGAGACCTATGTGGAGTCTGTGTACACAAATATGTGCATAATACTTTTACTCTGTGTTATTGGAGTAAATAGCATACATTTATCTGTGTTATATGCAAGATTGTTTATGTATATGTCAACATGTCTGTTTTATGTGGAGCTTTTCTCCGAGGGCCACTGCTGAAAAAAGACTTGACTTTCCTGGTAAACAAATGTAAAATAAAATAAATTTCTAAATAAAAATCTCATGAGGAAGGGTGTGTTTTTGTATAAGGTCAGCAGATGGCAGCAGTAGCTCAATAAATGCACCTGCAATTTTCTGATTTCTGTTTCTTTTGTTTTTTTTTGTTTTTTTTTTTGTGCCAAATGTCTACTAAAATTTTTATTATGTAACAAAAATAAACTAAAGATAAAAATGGTCCAAAATGATCGGAAAAGTAGGTAAACTAGACACACACACACACACACACACACACACACACACACACACACACACACACACACAGATAATTAAATGTAGCAGGGTGTAGTACAATATAATAAAAGATACAAGTTAAGAACCAGAAGAGGAGTCACATAGTTCTGTGTGAATACAGTGTGAATGCAGATTTTAAGCAGCTAATACTTGTCAAGTGTGTTTCTGCATGTGAATAAATCTACTCTCCCCCAAAGAGTAGTGACCCCAAAATGAATTAAAATGAGTAAGGATGTAGAGAGCAGAGATCCAAGCATCGGAATGTGTGTGTGTATGTCTGCGTGTGTGTGTGTGTGTGTGTGTGTGTGTGTGTGTGTGTGTGTGTGTGTGTGTGTGTGTGTGTGTGTGTGTGTGTGTGTGTGTGTGTGTGTGTGTGTGTGTGTGTGTGTGTGTGTGTGTGTGTGTGTGTGTGTGTTGGGGGGGGTGAGGTATCCCATCAAAAAATAATGTTTAAAATATTCAAATTGCAATCAGTTTCTATTTTTCTTTTAAAACAAAAGTCATTTCAGAATTTGTCTAGAAAGTGACTTTTACCAAAGGGAAAACAGAAGCAAGATGTAAAGTACCCCAGAAGTAATGTGATATAGGAAGGAAAAAATGAAGGCCTGAAGTGCATGTACTTCTAAATGGAAAACGAGGACAAATCATTGCAAAAGCAAGAGAAAAGTAAGGAGGAGAAGGCAAACAGAAGCAGAGAAAGTAGAATGTTTGGGAAAGAGGTTTCATAAATCCTACCCAGTTGTTCAGCAAATCATATATAAACTGCACCTGACACTGAGGGATGAATAGGCAACATGTCCATACAGCAATGTGTAAATGATAAGATGTGCCCTGTGTTTCTGTAAACCATGTTTTGTGTCTCGTAATATGTGGACAGTACTGGTATTTACCATGCGGTGGTCATTCAAAGTGTAAATGACTCTGTTTCATTTGCACATGATGACATGCAATGCTTATGCAGAGCAGATGTAGACATTTTGAGTGGACTGTATGAGTGTCACCAACAGACTATGTTGTACAACACATGGTGATTGTTAATGGACTGTTTGTAGTTATTTTTCTGCAAGTGGAGAAACATCTGCATAATAAATATCTAACAGATGCACTAGAATAGAAATATCTATCTACAATATATTAATGTATTTATTTATATTTTGCTGATCAGGTTAGCCTGTCTATGGATCCTACCTCTTTTCAGGGGAGATCCACAGTGGTATTCATACTTACTAAGGGAAGTATGGGCATGGCACTGGGAAACTTCAACTACTCTTTTTATTTTGATAGACACTGTGGGATCTTTTACATCCACCTGAGCTACCACCAACTCAGGCAAATGGGGCTTTGGTTTAACATCTCATTGGAAGAACAGCGCACTCTCACGTTCAGTACCCCCTTATCCTGCCCTGTAATATCAGTATTGGAAAATGAATCCAACTACCTTGTATTAGAATAGAACCTACAGTTGTCTGATTCTCCACAACCAAAGACAAATGTGCTGCCTGTTGCTAGTACTGCTCGACATCTCAGAGTACCCCAGTGTCAGCAGTGAGAACCCAGATGCCCTCCTTGATGCCAGAAATAGAGCACCCATCAGGCTGCGGTTGCTGGTGGGCAGGTATATTTAAATATAGTAGGGCATGGCCAATTAATACCCTGGTGGTGCTGCGGAAGCGTTGTCGCCTCACAGTTAGATGTTCCCTTTCGATTCTCAGTTAGAGCGTCTTCTGTGTGGCGACATGCGTGAATGGGCGTTCCTTCGTTGAAGGTTGTGCGTTAGACCCGGCAAGCCAGTGTGTAAAACTCTACTGCCAAGCATTAGCGGACCGGAGTTCCGCTGTGGCGACCCCTAACCGGGAAAAGCCGAAAGACAAACAAACAAACAAACATGGCCAATTAATACCCTTGTCTCCCAAAATTCTTCCAGGTGCTCTGTGCAGCTGCTGTGATGTTTTCAGTAGCTTTGCAGAAAATAGATAACTGTGGAAAAGTATAACTATGTGCAGTCATTGCAGATATAGTTTTCAGCCATGTACACCATATGAATATTTTCTGCTCCTAAGTCCATGATATTACAGAACATCATTGAATGGTACACAGCATTTCATTTAAGTTATTTTTCAAGTATAGTAATGCAACCAATGAACTATGTACTAGCACCATGTTTTCCATAGATCACATGGTGCAAAGGTTGTAGTAACGGTAATTCATAAATATACAAATCATGCTAAACTGAGTGTGTAACTTAAGCACCAAGGCTTATTTAAATATCATTAGCATACTGATTTGTCATTGACATGCTTTACTGCACAGTTACTGGTACTTGTGTATGTTGGTTTGACTAGATATAATTGAAATATGTAAGGTGAAATATTCCTCAATCTGCGTTTTAAAAAACTACTTTCCTTATATTATATAACATGGTTTGAATAAGAAATCAGCAACAGTACTTGTTAGGCTGCATTTAGTTTCTTTTGCGGAGCAGCACACAGTTACTGATAGCAGATGTTTGTTAGGCCTCATTTTGTGGGGAATGTGGGCATATGGCTGACCAATATACTTACATACCATACATGTTTGTTAGGCCTAGTTGTGTATGAAATGTAGATACATGACTGAATAGTATAGTTACTGATATCCATGCTTTTTGGCCTAGTTTTGTGGGAAATGTGGATATATGACTGAACAGTATAGTTACTGATATCCATGTTTTTTTTTTTTGCCTAGTTTTGTGGGAAATGTGGGTATATGACTAAGCAGTATATTTAATAATATGCGTTTGTTAGCCATATTTTTGTGTGAATGTGAATATATGACTGAACAGTATAGTTACTGACATACATTTGTTAGATCAAGTTTTGTGTGAAATGTGGAGTTATGACCGATGAGTAGAATTACTGATACACATTTGTTAGGCCTCGTTTTGTGTGAAATGTGGGAATGCAGTTACTAGACACACTTGTTAGACCTAGTTTCATTTGGAATGTGGATATAGTACTGACCAGTACACTCACTGATGCATTTTTGTTAGGCTGTTTTTTGTGAAATGTAGAGCAGCAAAGCTACAGACATGTTTGCTAGGCCTAGATTTATATGAATTGGGGGAATATAGCTGACCAGTATAGTTATTTGCAACTATCGTTAACTCTTGTAATTCATGTTGCTTGGATAATGAGTAAATGTAGGATTATCTAGCAGCAGAGTAATTTGCAGACTTTGTTGCACATTGATTAAAATATACAAACCACAGCAGCAGGTATACATCAATCATACTTTTTAAAGTGCATTCTGGGAACTGTACATATTACTTATTACCACTGCATATCTGGATATAAGCCCAGTCTCCGCTTCTGGTTGTACTCCTCAGATGACTGAGGACCTTCAGATGGAGGAAGATCCCGGACCAAATAGGCAAGGATTTGACTATTTTGCTACCTATGGTATTCATCGGACTACTGTTTCTGCTTCAGAGGCTCAGTCCTCTGTATAGAGGGACAAAGTGGAACAGTGATGCAAGACGAATCTGATGGTCAGCAGGCATACACTACTGGTGAGATACAGGCATGTTGGCACACCCAGACTACACCATCAAGGGTTTGGCTGTCATCTATTGCTTACTCTGTTCTGCCAGCTTTGGGCAATTATAACGCAGGAGGCAAGGGGGTACCTTTGTTAGTTGTTTTCATTTCAATAGCTCATTTATTTAACAAGTGAATCATGGTTTACATCATCACAGGTGAAAGCTAAGCCTACTATGTCATTATAAGAGAGAGGGGTACCACTGCAGCCTGTGTGGGTAATGCCCTTACTCAGTACTCAGAAGTCTTGAAAACAAGCACAGAGTCACAGCACAGCATGAACTGGGCCACACTATGGGACAGCTTCCTCATGACTACCATGTGCAGGCATAAGAGCATGATACAAACAGTGCATGCCTTAAGAGTATTCTAGCAGTACCAGTGGCACAACAGGTAGCATCCTTGTGTTTGGTAAAGAAGGCTGTGGGTTCTATTCCCACACAAGGGAGATTGATTCCTATACTTCATTGCAGCATAAGGGGAGGTGCTGCACTTCTGTGTATGTCGTCCTTCAGATGAGATGTGTGAGATGTTAAACCGAGGCACCATCTACTTGAGTTGGCAGTAGCTCAGGTAGATTTAAAAGATCCCACAGCACCAATTGAAAAGAGCAGGAGTCATATATATATATATATATATATATATATATATATATATATATATATATATATGGTAAAGTTTCATCCCTATTAGACCCCCACTCCTTTTTCCATAACCATCTGATTTTACTTAATATTGTTGCTAAAATGCAAGTACCATTAAACATAATTTCATTTATTCTTTCATTCAATATAACCCATATAACATAAATAAGTTTTAATCTATTCTTTTAACATATTCTTTACTTCTATTCTTATAATATTCATATATAATCATATCCATGCTTATTGTATCCACTTCTTCTTTTTCTATATCATTAATTTTTATTTTCCACAAAGATATTTTTTTTCTAAATAATATTTTATTTCCTTATTTATACAGTCTTTTTTCTTTTACTCTTTTTTTACCAAATACCACCATCTACTTGAGTTGGCAGTAGCTCAGGTAGATTTAAAAGATCCCACAGCACCAATTGAAAAGAGCAGGAGTCATATATATATATATATATATATATATATATATATATGGTAAAGTTTCATCCCTATTAGACCCCCACTCCTTTTTCCATAACCATCTGATTTTACTTAATATTGTTGCTAAAATGCAAGTACCATTAAACATAATTTCATTTATTCTTTCATTCAATATAACCCATATAACATAAATAAGTTTTAATCTATTCTTTTAACATATTCTTTACTTCTATTCTTATAATATTCATATATAATCATATCCATGCTTATTGTATCCACTTCTTCTTTTTCTATATCATTAATTTTTATTTTCCACAAAGATATTTTTTTTCTAAATAATATTTTATTTCCTTATTTATACAGTCTTTTTTCTTTTACTCTTTTTTTACCAAATACCAGAATTTATCATACTTATATTTATGCAATTTTACTACTGAGCTCCCATCCTTTTCATTTATCCACTTTAACACTTTGTACATATTTTATGAAGCAGCATTTACCACTGGGTTAATTACCCCCAAACCTCCTTCTTCTTTATTTACATACAAAACTCCTCTTTTTACAGGGTTGAATCTAGAACCCTATATAAATTAAAAAAATATCTGCAATAATTCCTTTTCAAATACTTTTGGCAATATAAATACACTTGATAAGTATGCTGTTTTTCCCATCAGTACTGAATTTATCAAATAAGACTTTTTCTGAATGATAATCTATATGTTCTCCAATAAATACAGGTTTGTTTTATTTATTCTATTGTTTTTTTTCCCATTGAATTCTACTTACATCCTTACTCCTAAATTTTACACCTGACACAGAAATTTCATTCATGGCAAAATATATACCCCTGATCTTTATTACATCAGCTAAACCTTTACTTTTCTCTTTATTTAAAGCTGTCCCTATCATCTCTAGACATTCATCTGTACAAATTATTACTTCTTGTATTTCTTTGGCAATTAATATAGTGTCATCTGCTTATGTTAACAGAACTAGAATTCTTAACCCTTCAGGTATTATATACTCTGCCATCTTCATTTTGTAACTTATTTCACATATTATCACATTCATAACTAATGCAAATAGTATGCAACTCATTGGACATCCCTGTCTTACACCACTCCTCATATGTACCTCTTGGCTTAACCAACCATATACAACTATTTTTACTTTATTATTATTATTATACACTGACAAACATCATTTCCTAACTTCCTCACTTATATTATAATCTTTCATTATTACCCATAAGATTTCATGTCTAATTGTGTCAAATGCCTTATTAAGGTCTACGATGATTTTCATTTTTTCTGTTCTGTTCATAATATCATCCACACGTTCTCTACCATTAGTAATTATTGACAAACCTTCCCTTTTATACTATGCATGCTGTCTTCCATAATATTTTCCATTTTAGTTTCAAATCTCTTTTGTATTATTTTCGTAAAGATCTTATAATTATTATTCAATGCTATCAGTCTCCAGTTTTTAATTGTCTTCTAGCTTCTTCTTCCATATGAATTTAAATATTCCACTACATAATTCTTTATACATAAAACATTTGTTTAACCATTCATTCAAAATCTTTAAACAATATATTTTTGCCAAACCCATACATTTTTTCTACATTTCATACTCTATTTCATTTGGGCCCGTACCTGAATCTATATTTACCTGTCCTAATAATTTATCTAGCTCATTTAAAGAAATCTCCTTTCAAACTCTTTATTTTTTTCTGTTAACTTTTTTACTTTCCATGTTTTTTTCACTACCTTATTTTTTCTTTAAACATTTTTGTACATATTGTCCTACACTAGTCATAATCTTTTCCTGTGTTCTTTCTATTTCTCTTTTTACATTTTTTATTTCTCTCATTACACTATCATCTTCCTTTAATAATCTGCTTAAGTAAATTGATGATTCTTCTCTTTCTCCTTTTAAAAATATCTTTGCTTATACAACAATTCTTGTTCTATTTTTCTTGATTTCTTTCACATAATTCTTTTTCTTTGTCAAAGCACTTTCTTTTATCATGTTCTAAATCTTCCAATGCATTGTTATATGTTCTTTTATAGTTTCCTTTCTCTGCCCTTCTCACATCATATTGCCACTATAAAAACAAATGTTTATATTTTCCTTAAATATCATCTACCATTCAGACCAGCGTTTATAAAATGTTCTTATAGTAATATGATCTTTTCATAACTGTATTACTAATCGCTGTCCTTCTTCATTCCATGCTTTCTCATTTATCCTTTCTATTTCTTTGCCTATTTTATATACTCCTTGTTTTCTTTCTCTCTAGCCATAATGCAAGATGATCAGAAAATCCTGTTTCAACTACCTCCCTTCTCCTACAACTAAACCTTCTAATACTATAAAATAATCTACTTCAGTTCTATACATACCACTTTTGTAAGTCCATAAATTGTTGTCTCAAACTTTTAAATTACCACATCTTACAACTTTTAACATTTTTCTTATACCATTTCCTTTCTTTTTACGTTTGCCTCTTAAATCGGAATTAAAGTCTCCTGTTATTGTTATATTTATATTCATCACTGCATAGTCTAAAATCTGATGAAATAAGCTTTCCCTTTCTTTGCAATTAGTATAAGGATATAATGTTATAATTCTAAATATTTCTTCTTTCCATTTTAAATCTACAGCGTCTAATCTTCCCATTTTTGTTAAAGTTACATCTAATATGTGTGTTACATGTAAATGTCTGTGAAAATAGTCTATATGTTGTCTGCACATTGAGTCCGGAGATACAGAATTTCGTTCAGTTTTTGCACTTGTGTGATTTCTGAATGACAACAAAGTTTACTTTGACTTTGACTTTATCTTTACTGTATTTGTACAGAATACAGCTATTTCAGAACGCCTCTCGTTTCCCAAATTCCAGATTATTTTCCTTCCCCAGAGTTTCTCGATTTGTAATCTTTCTTCATTTGTTAAAAATCTTTAGTCTTCTAATACAATTACATCGATATCACATGAATTATACCACTCCAAATTCCGATTCTTCTTACTATATTCTTAATACTATTCACATTTACAGAAAGCACTGTACATTTTTCTTTTTCCCTTTTCATAAGCTCATAGGTAATTACTAGACTAGATTTCTTAATAGGTCATTCTAAGTCTAACCAATTTCCTTCCATGATCCATTTCCCCACAAATACAACATCTTCTTTTGTCACAGTTACTTGTCAAATGTCCTTCTTTTCCACAAAGATCATGTTTTGGATTGTCCCCAGTATTTTACGACACTCTTGTCCCCCTCCACATATATCATGCTTGGTATGTGTATACTTTTTTCTCTTTCTATTTTTAACAGAATATTGCAATCCCAGCCACCAGTCCATAAACCCCCCTTTGTCATAAACTTTTGCAATGTCTATTACTTCTTTGAATAAAGTTTTCAAATGCCCTTTCAAAGTCTCTCTTTCTACCTTTGTTTGAAATTGTATATGGATCTTCTTTTTTGTTTCCCCCTTAAATGGGTTTATCACATAAAGATTCCATGGGTAACAGTCTTTCTTTTTTCATATTCTCTAAGAAAAAATTCCATTGAAAAAACAGTCTCAAATATAATGTCACAAAATGTTTCTTTGTTAATAAGAATAAATGTTCTCACCTCATGTGCTTTTATACCCAAAGGAGCTATTAACTTGTCCCACACACCATACCTGTCCATTTCTTTGTCTTTTTTACTTTGAGTACTTACCAAGTACTTCCGTTTTTCATTTTCTTCTGCCTTCTTTTCTGCTGTTCCACTTTTGCCTTCTTTTACTTTCTCTGCATATGTTTTCTTTTCCCTCTCACCACTGTTCTTCAGGATTGTCTCTGTATCCTCCTTTTGTATTTTCTCCATATTGGCCCACCAGGAAACACCCCTTCCATTTCTGGCTCACTCTACACACTCTGCAACACCATTTCTTTTTTAAGTAAATCCTCCCCTCAACCTTCCCAATGGAGGGTTGTAATTATACATCCATCATTTGCTGACTCCTCTCCATCAGACTCGTTTCTTTGAAACATTTCTTAAAAATCCTGCAGACATTATTCGGTCTCAGTATTTGCTGTCTCCTTCATTTTTTCACCACTCCATCATCTCCTCTCTCCATCTGCCTCCTTGTTTCTCTGGGCCACATCTGCACTTGGAACAGAAACAGGAAGTGCTCCTCCAAAACATGTCCCACTCACAATGACGAGTAGGGAAGTCTCCTAGTGCCCTGGCCCAATTTCCCTAGTAGTATAAATACCACATTGGGTGTTCCCGGAAAAGAGGCTACTAGCCTAGTGGGACTGACTCCATCAACAAATGACAACTAAATAAGTATAGTGCACAAATTGCTAAGGTGTAAAGGCGTAATGTCAACTTTTGAGACTGTGCAGTAAACTTCATACTTTGATCACTGGTGTGCCATGAGATGATGAATCTGCAGTCCACCAAAGTGCAACAGCAGCAGGCTCTGCTTCACATCCCACAGAAGATATTTGCTAGTCGCACTTTGTATGGTGCATTTCAGATGTGCACAGCAATCAGCATGTTCCACTCATGCTCACCACATCTATGTGATAGACCACCAAACATGGGTAACTCATTGTCTGGAATATGAGGGGTTTCTACTGGTGACACTTCTTACAGGCTTTATAGAGGATGGTTACCATGTAAATTACCAGCCCAGAGGGGTGCACAGAGCTGACATAGATGTGGCAAAGTACAGACCATTCAACAGCTGGAAAATGTTGTCAGTAAAATAAGGACCACTGAACCTGTGAGCTGTGGGCAGGGAGAAGTCCATAAAAAGTATATAAAACATTCACATGACTAAAAATCTGGAGGAGTGCTGGAGGGATAGATTCCCTTCACAGAGACTTCCCTTACTATGGAACAGGGTCCCAATCTACATAAGACAGAGCCCCTCACTATCACTCTTCAAGAGGAACCTTGATGAGTGGATGGGTAACAGAAAGTTCACACCTGGGATCACACCAACAGCACTACTAGATAGGGGCCAAGGGTACTAGCTGCTAGTACAAGGGTCTAGAGAACTACTAAAGGGGTGGTGAATACCGCACAATGTGGTTGGGCTAATATATGCCTTCAGGCAGATAGCCCAGTACCAACCTATGAACCTATAATGCATGCACTCAAAACTCTCTTTAGCATGGAGAACATCGATATCTGTGCAGTAACAGAAACCTGGTTCAAGGCTCCCAAGAGCACCCCAGCACTACCAGGTTATACCTCATACCATGCTTTTCGGCCCCAAAACTTGGACCGTACCACAAAAGGAGGGGGAGTATCAATATTTGTCAAAGATACCCACACCTCCAGGTTGGTGGCACAGCACAAAGCATTAGAGACTATCCATGTGCAACTAAGAGTGGGTAAAACTGCCTTCCAGTTTATAGCCTGCTACAGACCACCCTCCAAAACCCAGGAACCCCACTCAGCCTTCCTGAGAATACTGGAAAATATGAAGGTCTCTCCAAACACCATTATACTGGGCGACTTCAACTACCCAAACATAGACTGGGAGCATTACTCTAGCTCCAACACCCTAGCTCAAAGGTTCCTAGAATTTATAAACTCAAATGCTATGGAACAACTTGTTACTACTCCCACAAGAGGGGAAAACATACTGGACCTGATCATCACCAACATGGGGACTCTATGCCCCAGACCAGAAGTGTATTCCTCATTGGTAAGATCAGACCATAAACTAATCTCACTGGATATTCACATCCCGACTCCACCCCCTGCCCTGAAAACCACAGTGAAAAACTTCTCTAAAGCTAATTTCACACTTCTCAAAACCGAGGTGAAATCCTTCAAAGCCCCTGGGCCTGTTGAAAATACGGCCCAGACCGCAGAATCCTTTATAAAAGCATTCTATGAACACCTTCAGGAATGCATGGATCATGCAATCCCAAATAAAACCAAGACCCAATCCTCCAAAGGCAGATGAACTGTCTGGTGGACCCCAGCCATAAACAAACTATACAATAGAAGGAGGAAGCTACTACATGATAGAGCAAAATCCCAAAAAGGGAAGGGATCTCTGATCAGTATTAGCAAAAAACTACGGGCACTCATAAAATCGTCTAAGGCCAGCTTTGAGAGAAAAATTGCACAGGACACTAAGGATAATCACAAGGCTTTCTTTAGTTATGTTAGGAACCTGGGTGGGAATTCCCAGATATGCTCTGAATTAGTCCAAAATGACAAAAAATACACTGAACCCACAGACATTGCCAACATCCTAGCTGACAGGTTCAGCGCAAACTTCTCCCCTCCCCACCAAAAGAGCAAATATCTATCCCAGCAGAGTGCTGCCCCCCTGACATCTCAGATGCTCAGGTAAGAGCTGCCCTCTCCAAAGCAAAAAGCACAGCATCAATGGGACCAGACAGTGTCCCAGGCTGCGTCCTACATGAACTCCAAGAAGAGCTAAACTCAAACATTAAACTACTGTTCAATCTCAGCCTTACTACAGGATATGTACCCAAAGAGTGGCGTACAGCAAGAGTGGTCCCTCTCCACAAAGGTGGTGCCTCAACGGATCCTGGAAACTATCGCCCCATAAGCCTGACTAGCTTGGTCTGCAAAGCTATGGAAAGGATCATCATGGACCTCATAAATAAAGATATTGGGGACCTACAGACACTGGATCCTACCCAGTTCAGCTTTGTTAAGGGCAGATCCTGCCTCTTAAACCTGGTTGATTTCTTTGAAACAGTCTCCAAGGCCATTGACGAGGGGAAGGTGGTCCACACAGCCTACCTGGACCTCACAAAAGCCTTTGATACAATACCCCACTCTGGCATTATAGATAAGCTCACCAGCTTAAATATAAACCCCTATGTCACTAGATGGGTTGCAAACTGGCTCAAGGACAGAACCCACATGGTTAGAATTGCTGGAGCCATGTCAGACTCCAAACCATTTACAAGTGGCGTCCCACAAGGCTCAGTCCTGGGACCTCTCTTGTTCGGTATATATTTCTCGGAGGTACAGGCCAACACGGAAGGACTGTGGCTGACCAAGTTCACAGATGACTGCAAACTGGGCACCATAATCGACTCTCCAGCCGACACAAGCATCCTCCAAAAGGGCCTCATAGAAACAGACAACTGGTGCCAGAGCCATGGCCTCAAGCTAAATGCCAAAAAGTGTATAGTCATCCCCTTTTGCAAAAAAATTGCCCACAAATTAGCACATAGGTGGTAATCCATTAAGTACAGAAGAAGTAATTAGGGACCTGGGGACCCAAGTTGATAGCAATCTCTCATTTGACAACCACGTGGCCAAAGTGGTTAGAAAAACATTTTATATAGCCCACCTAATCATGAAGGGATTCACATCTAGATCAAGGGAGGTCATCGTGCCTCTTTACTCATCCCTCATCAGGCCCATAATTGAGTACAATGCCCCTTTTGGGATGTACCTTACCAGACACCTGCAGCAACTGGAAAGACCGCAAAAGTACCTCACCAAGAGGATCAAAGGGCTCAAACAGATGCCATATGCTGCCCGGTTAAAGAAACTCCAGCTCTACTCAGTGGCATACCGCCTGCTCAGAGGCGATCTGTGCCTGACATATAAAGCCATGTCCAACCCGGAATTAATGGACATGCTGCACCTCAGAAAATCCAAATCCCATCGAGCTACGCGCTCGAGACTTGAACCTCAGCACTGAAATAAATAGGATATGCTGGAGGGACAGATTCATAACCCAGAGGCTCCCTTCACTCTGGAATAAAATCCCAGTCAAGGTTAGGCAGAGTCCCTCATTGACTCTCTTCAAGAGGAATCTTGATGAGTGGATGGGAGATCGTAGGTTTACCCCGGGTATCACTACTGTGTCACTGTTAGACAGAGGCACAGTATACTAACCTCGAAAAAGGGCATAGCAAAATTAATTTAAAATGGGTGGGGAAAGCCAAACACACTCTGGCTAGGCTTATAAATGCCCTAGGGCAGATAGCCTAGTATGAACCTATGAACCTATGAACCTATAAGAAGACAATTCTCCATTCTCATTTTATATTTGTATGCGCAAATTAACTGAAATAAGGATTACGTATTTTGTATTTTGGATGATGAAGCATTAGAAACAGTTTGTGTAAGTGTTATTACTATTTAAGTTCAAGTGTAAAGGAGTATAACTTGTCTCAAAAATAAAGTGGGGAGGATGAAAGTTGGATGCAGAGATTAAGATGCAACAAATGGGAGGAAAGTTTATTGAAGGCTATTAATGAAGCAGTGTGGGGCAAATGGGCATAGAATTATTGATAGAAGAGTGATGTCCTGATGATTGGATGAGCTCTAAATTTCTGAAGGATGAAAGTATATAACTGATTTACATAAAAGCTCTATTTGATAAAATGGATAAAGAAGGTAAATAGAATCAAAATGTTATTTCTTAAGGGAAGAGGCCGCCTGATAAGTACTGATAGGCTTTCAGTACAATTTTGTCACAAATCTATGTGATATGCATGGGTACCTGTTTTACTGATGGAAGATTGTAGAATATAAATTACAAGAGCTGCATTGTAAGTATAGATATGTGAAATAAAAGTCATCAAAGGCTTACAAAAGTGTAATCTGGCAGTAAGAACATGGGACATACA
The DNA here is from genome assembly GCF_019279795.1 of Protopterus annectens. Taxonomy (NCBI): domain Eukaryota; kingdom Metazoa; phylum Chordata; order Ceratodontiformes; family Protopteridae; genus Protopterus; species Protopterus annectens. The sequence continues at coordinate 596,800,281 of NC_056739.1, read as the reverse complement.
ATGATAATTATAACCATTGAAACTGAGGTGGCAGCAAAACATTTTGATTGCAGATAATAAAAACAGTGAAGCTAGAATAAATAAAATAGGAATGATTGTCATGGGATGTTTTTCTTCCATAAAAACATAATCAAATAACTAGACATATGCCCATTTACATAATTATAATGCAAAAGTAGCACTGTTATAATAAAGCAAGTACTGTTATAATCAAGAATTGTAAACATATGCTTAACATGAAATATGCAAGGTTTCAATGAGATTGCAAATACTATAAATACATTTATTATTAAACAACAGCATTAAAGGTGCTTATTTTCACATGGACACACAGACGCACACATACACAAAAAGATAAGATACATGGTCTGCCATGTTATATTGCATTCATGCACCTAAGATAAACATAAATGAGGACTCCTCCTATAAAAACCCTGCCAGTGTAAGGAAGGTCACCATTTAACTGGCCTTAGGCTCATCAGATAAACAGCTTTGCCTCAGGACTCCCTAGCCAGGTTTGAAGTATGTGATTTAAACAGCTGCCTTGAGGAGTTTAGTACATTGAAGAAAAGGACATCCAGTATGCATTCAATTAAATTCATTCATTTAAAATTCAGCTAAGAAAATCTTACACTAGAAAGTAAAACCAGCATCTCATAAGCAGTCAATGGCCTCAAAGAGTATCAAGCCCAAGACTGTACAACACTTTATTTACCTATTTACAGAGAATATTACTGTCTTGCACTATATATATAAACCAAAAAGTAAAAAAGAACCAGAAACTAAATTTCTGAAGGATGAAAGTATATAACTGATTTACATAAAAGCTCTATTTGATAAAATGGATAAAGAAGGTAAATAGAATCAAAATGTTATTTCTTAAGGGAAGAGGCCGCCTGATAAGTACTGATAGGGTTTCAGTATAATTTTGTCACATGTCTATGTGATATGCATGAGTACCTGTTTTGCTGATGGAAGATTTTAGAATATAAATTACAAGAGCTGCATTATAAGTATAGATATGTGAAATAAAAGTAATCAAAGGCTTACAAAAGTGTAATCTGGTAGTAAGAACATGGGGCGTACAATGATAATTATAACCATTGAAACTGAGGTTCATAGGTTCTTAGGTTCATAGGTAGGTACTAGGCTATCTGCCCGAGGGCATTTATAAACCTAGCCAGAGTGTGTCGGCTTTCATCACCCATTGATTAATTAACTGATCCTCTGTCAAGCAGAGCCAATGAAGTGATACCAGGGGTGTATTTTCTGTTACCCATCTACTCGTCAAGGTTTCTATTGAAGAGTGTTAGTGAGGGGCTCTGCCTGATGTAATTTGGAATTTTGTTCCAAAGCATGGGGAGTCTCTGTGAAAGGAATCTATCCCTCCAGCATGTTCTGTTTATTGTTGTGGCAAGGTTTAGCTCACAAGAGCGCATGGCTCGCACTGACTTCGATTTCTTTAGGTGGAGCATGTCCATCAATTCTGAGTTGGACATGGCTTTGTAAGTCAGGCAAAGATCACCTCTGAGTGAGCGATATGCCACTGAGTACACCTGGAGTTTTTTCAGTTGGGCTGCGTAGGACATATGTTTGAGACCAGCAATACTCTTTGTGAGGTACTTTTGTGGTCTTTCCAGCTGTTGGAAGTGTCTTGTGAGGTACATCCTAAATGGGACATTGTACTCTATGATGGGTCAAATGAGTGACAAGTAGAGGGGCACTATAACCTCTTTATTTCTAGATGCAAACCCTTTAGTAATTAGATGGGCACCATAGAAGAATTTCCTAACTATTTTGGCGATATGATTGTCAAAGGAGAGATTACTATCTACATGGGTCCCCAGATCTCTTATTACCTCTTCTGTATTAAGGGGACTGCCACCTATGTGGTAATTCGTGGGTGTTTTGTTTTTCCCAAATGGGATGACTATGCATTTTTTGGCATTTAGCTTGAGGCCATGACTTTGACACCAGGTGTCCATCTCAGTAAGGCCCTTTTGGAGGATGTCCGTGTTAGCCGGGGAGTCAGTTATGGCTCCCAGTTTGCAGTCATCGGTGAACTTGGTTAACCATAGTCCTCCTGTGTTTGCTTGTACTTCTGAGAAGTATATGCTGAATAGTAGGGGTCCCAGGACCAAGCCTTGTGGGACACCACTTGTGACTGGTTTAGAGTCAGACCTGGAGCCCGCTATTCTTAATGTGTGAGTTCTGTCTGTAAGCCAGTTGGAAACCCATCTCATGATGTAGGGGTTTATGTTCAGGATGGTGAGTTTTTCTGTAATACCTGAGTAGGGAATGGTGTCGAAAGCCTTGGCAAGGTCACGGTAGGCTGTGTGAATCACCTTTCCCTTGTCTATGGCCTTGGTGACTGTCTCGAAGAAGTCCACCAGGTTTAGTAGACATGATCTGCTCTTAACAAAGCCGAACTGGGTCGGGTCAAGTGTTTGGAGGTTCCCAATGTCTTTGTTAATGAGTTCCATGATGATGCACTCCATAGCCTTGCAGACCAGGCTAGTCAGGCTTATGGAGTAGTTACCAGGGTCAGTTGTGGCCCTTCCTTTGTGGAGATGAATAACCGTTGCTGTGTGCCATTCTATGGGCACATAGCCTGTGGAGAGGCTGAGGTTGAACAGCGTGTTCAGGTGGGGGGTTAGTTTGTTGTGTAGTTCATGCAAGACGCAGCCTGGGACACCATCTGGTCCCATTGACGGTGTGTTTTTGGCTTTTGAAAGGACTGTTTTCACCTGTGCATCTGTGATTTTTGGGACACTACACTTTTCCGTTATTGTTGTGGGCCCTTTTGGATGTGAGAGGGGGGTGAAGTTTGCATTGAATCTATCTGCCAGGATGTTGGCAATATCACTAGGTTCAGTATATTTTGTGGTATTTTGCACTAGTTCAGTGCATATTTGAGAGTTCCCACTTAGATTCTTAACATAGCTAAACAAGGCTTTGTGGTTATCTTTTGAATCCTTGGCTATTTTTCCTTTGAAGTTAGCCTTGGATGATTTCATGAGGGACCTCAGTTTCTTACTGATACTGATCAGGGATGTCTTTCCTTCTTGGGATTTGCTTTTTTTCTGAACTAGTTTCCTCCTTCTATTGTATAGCCTGTTTATTGCAGGGGTCCACCAAACTGATTTCCTTCTCTTAGAGGAGTGAGTCTTGGTTTTGCTAGGGATGGCATGATCCATGCATCCTTGTAGCTGCTCATAGAGTGCATTTGTAAAGGTTTCTGCATCTTGGGCAGAGTTATCCTTTAGCATGGGGGCTGTGAAACTCACCACCTCTGTCTTAAGTAAGGTGAAATTTGCTTTGGAAAGGTTTTGTACTGTGGTTTCCTTAGTTGGGGGTGGTGGTGGGATGTGGACATCCAGAGTGATTAGTTTATGGTCTGATCTAACCAGTGACGGGTTGACCTCCGGTGTGGAACACCTGTCGCCCATGTTAGTGATGACCAGGTCCAATATGTTTTCACCTCTGGTAGGAGAGTTTACCAGCTGATCCAGGGTGTTTGAGTTGATGAATTCCAGGAAGCACCAGGCCTGGGAATTTGTACTCAAGTAGTTTTCCCAGTGAATGGTAGGGTCATTGAAATTGCCCAATATCAGGGTGTTTGGTAGGACCTTCATGTTTTCCAGTGTCTCCAGAAAGGTGGAGTAGTGGTCCTGGGTCATGGAGGGTGATCTGTAGCAGGCCACAATTTGCACTGCAGAGTTGCTCGATGTTAGTTGCACATGGATGATCTCAGAGGTATCATGCTGTGCCGCTAACCTGGAGGTGTAGGTATCCTTGATGAATATGGATACACCCCCTCCATTTGTGTTTCGGACCATGTTCTGTGGCCAAAACATGTGATATGAGTTGTAGCCTAGTAGTGCTGGGGTGCTCTCTGGAGCCTTGAACCAAGTTTCAGTTACTGCACAGATGTCGAAGTTCTCCATACTGAGGAGTGCTTCGAGCGCGTGCATTTTTAGATTTAAACTCCTGGCATTGAGTAGCATAACCCTCAGTTTTTTGTTAATTGTGCTGTTTACGGAGGTAGGTTTGACTTTTGAGCCTTGCCTAGAAAGGCACTATGGGGGCAGCAAGAGCCTTGGCCAGTATTCGAAAGCCTAGGGGTGACAGATGCAAGCCGTCTCTTGCAAAGCAACACGGCTTGTCGAGCATGTCATCCCAGGCTGACAGACACTGGATCCCCTTTGAATGACACCAGAAGCTTAGCCAATTGTTGAAATTGATAATTTTTTCTTTATAATGAGGTATCATTCTTGGTGATGGCAGGATGCTACTCCGGGTCAGGGTCATACCAGCCTGGGCTACATGATCAGAGAGCTCTTCCATGTCTCTTTTCATGTAGTCCAGGGAGGTACATCTCAGGTCATTCACACCAACATGAACAATGACAGAGTCATATTTGTACTTGTTCTGGAGTGACCTGTGTGCTTGTGTTATGTGGCGGATTCTGCCTCCCAACATGCAGCTAACAGTAATCTTCTGCTTGTCTAGCCTAGTGAGTGGGACGTCAGTGTGCCTGACTATAGAGTCACCTATGACTAGCGTGTTAGGTATGTTATTTCACCTTAAGGGCTGTGATTGTGCAGCACACTGATTTTATGTTTAATGTGTTGTCTGGTTTGTGACAGGAAGTGCAGATTGTTTGGGTGTCTGCTTTGGAGGTCTCTGATGCTTTTGCAGGTTTTTATTTAGAGCCTCCGAGTATGATTTTGTGTATTTATGTTTATTTTTTGCCAGTACTGTTTTAGTAGGTCTGTGTGTGGCTGGAGTTGTGGTGCAAGTGTTAACCTTCTCCTCTTGACTGTCTGTTCCAGTCTTGGGTGGAGACAGCTTAGCTTCCAGTTTGGCTGTATAATTGCATCTCTCGCATATGTTAGTGTTTTGTGGTAGGAGGAGAGGGTTGTCTGTGTACATGAGGCAGTTGTAACATTGCCTCAGGATACCCAGATTCACCAGCTGGACTGAAGAGTGCACCTGAAGTTGCCCTTTGTTCATGCCTGAATAGTAGGGTGAGCTGCTTAGTCGCTTGATTGGTGAGGGGTGAATAAAGAGCCTTGCTCTGTTGGGCAATCAGTGTCAGGGTATATTAGTGCTTGCTATTAGGTGTGAGCAAGTGCTGGACTGTAAGATGCTTTTTAAGTGCTTAGGTTGAGAGTTAGACTAGTTTCAAGGGAAAAACTGAAGAGGAGACTTAGTGGAGCCGGGAATAATTTAACCGTAGCTAACCAGCACTGCCCGGTGCGCAAAACCATGCAAACACGGTTTTTATAGTAGGGAAATGAAAGAGATAGAAATTAGCCCAAAATGGCCAATAAACTACTAACTTCTGGGCTGGAACCACTCCTCCAGGGACAGACAGGTTGCTCAAAGCTCCCCTCTCTCACAGGTGAACAGAGAAACTTCCTTCTATCCAAGTAAGGTATGGGCAACTCAGAAACTAGTATCACAGCCCTGAATTCAGCACTAGCCTGAAAACTGGACTATACTAGCTTAGAAAGGCGGGAAACAAGGAATTTTTTTGTTTTTTTTGGGGGGGGGTTGAAAAGATAAGGCAAAAACAGTAAAAAATACACTTAAAACAGCTTTAAACGACTACAAGCGATCAGAACAGGCTATCACACTTTAGTTTGTAGCCTACAACAGTTAAACACATTATTTAAACAAAAAACAACTTTTTAAAAGTGCAGGCAGTCAAATAAGTACAATATGTGAAAAAAAACAAGCTTTTAAATCACAATAAACGCTGGAAAATCTGCGTTTAGGCAGAAAACAGTTAAGTACAGCAAGAAAGTACAGAAAATTGATACTTTCACTCCAAAGTCTCCCTCCAAGCTAGAAGGCTTGTATCATTTTAAGGCTTTCTAGTGCTACCCAGTAGATTAGTTACAGGAAAGATGGGAAACAAGCGCAGATGTGGTCTTTTAAACCAGAAAGTTGAAAGAGGCAGACAAACTGTCCAAACGGTCAATAAACTACAATTTCTGGGCCAAGAGCCTCTCCTCTCGTGGTCGTCAGGCTACCTAGTGCTTACCACTCCCACTGATAAGCTAGAAGGCTTTCCTCCAACACAGAAAGGCTTGCAGGGCTCAGAAGCTTACAAACAGTCCTAGATACAGCAGCTCTGTATCTGGACTAGGCTAGTTTCAGGAAAGGTGGGAAACAAGCGCAGGTGCGGCTTTTAAACCAGAATGTGGTGGCTGAGGTGGCAGAAAAACATTTTGATTGATAAATGATGCATCCAGCTTTTGTTGCAGATAACAAAAACAGTGAAGCTAGAATAAATAAAATAGGAATGATTGTCATGTGATGTTTTTCCTCCATAAGAACATAATCAAATAACTAGACATATGCCCAGTTATATAATTATAATGCAAAAGTAACAGTTATAATAAAGCAAGTACTGTTATAATCTTGAATTATAAACGTGCTTAACATGAAATATACACAGTTTCAATGAGATTGCAAATACTATAAATACATTTATTATTAAACAACAGCAATAAAGGTGCTTGTTTTCACACAGACACAGACGCACAGATACACAAAAAGATTAGATACATGGTCTGCCGTGTTATATTGCATTCATGCACCTAAGATAAACATAAAAGAGGACTCCTCCTATAAAAACCCTGTCAGTGTAAGGAAGGTCAGCATTTAACTGGCCTTAGACTCATCAAATAAACAGCTTTGCCTCAGGACTCCCTAACCAGGTTTGAAGTATGTGATTTAAACAGCTGCCTTGAGGAGTATAGTACATTGAAGAAAAGGACATCCAGTATGCATTCAATTAAATTCGTTAATTTAAAATTCACTAAGAAAATCTTGGACTAGAAAGTAAAACCAGCATCTCATAAGCAGCCAATGGCCTCAAAGAGTATGAAGCCCAAGACTGTACAACACTTTATTTACCTATTTACAGAGAATATTATTGTCTTGCACTATATATACAAACCAAAAAGTAAAAAAGGCACATAGACAAACCAATTAGCAAAAACTACAAGAAAAATCTAGACTAGGTTCAGGTGTCCATAAAGACTTAAAAGAAGCCATTTAGCTGAAACACGATGTCATTTCCATATATCCCATGGGCCTCTATTACAGGAGATATAAGTTATTACACAGTGAAAACTCTAGCTTGGCTAGGTTTTTTTTGTAGTTTTTACTAACTGGTTTGTCTGTGTGCCCTTTTTATTTTTTGGTTTAGTTGTTAGTTGGGATATTTTACAGACACCTTAATGGCTATGGACATCAGCTGGGTTTAAAGACCCTGTGTTTCTACAGAATATGCAAATAGTTGAATTATGTTGTACTGAATATGTCACAAAAAGCCCAAAATGTTAATGTCTACAGCTAGTTGCATTTGGTTTTGTTGCCCTGAATCTGTCCATAAAGACATAAAAAATGTCATGGACATTCAGAAGCCATTTAGCTGAAACACTTGATGTCCTTAAGGGGTTATTTCTATACATGCCCTGGGCCAATATTACAGGAGGCTTAAGATCTCACACAGTGAAACCTTTAGCTATATATATATATATATATATATATATATATATATATATATATATATATGTATGTATAAATATACTTAGTCAGATATACTTACAGAGAACTCTGCAATGGTTTTGCAATGTTTCAACTGCATCCAGAGCCATCTAAGCTAAGACAAGAATATTTTCTTGATTTACAGTACTTGCTTTATCACTACTGTTTTGTGCATTTTTAAAGCATGTATTTAATGTTTTGGCAAAAAATAACCATTTCTCTGTTTGTTAGCTTTTCTAGCTCTGTGTGCTTCCAAATCTATTTGAAGAAGGGTGAATTAGCCAGGGATTTAGTTGTTTGGCAATTGTTTGTTGTTTAATCTGCACTTGAAACCTACTTTTACTGTACTTTTACATTAAGAAATTCTAGGATCATCCATCTTGTGGTAGAAGATTGTCTTATGCTGAAGTGCTTAGAAGAAACCTTCCCAAATCCTAAAGACCTCCAAAGCCACCTAATGGCAACTCTGCTGCTCAGAAATCACTAAAGCACAAATCAAAAGAAATATCAAACATCTCACATAAGCCTACACTCAATGGTTCCCCCAAGAGCAAAAACCATAAGGAAAGCATATACTTTACCTAGTACTCTTATCATTTGGTCTCCATTATGTGATGCACAGATGCATCACTCACCAGTTTAGACAAGGAGAAGATAACAGTTAGTTGCTTATCTGGTGCCAGGATCTACAATATTACGTACGCACTCAGGTTACTGCACCACAGGTATCAATATGATTCTATCATAGTCCATGTGAGTGTAAATGACCAGAGACATACCTCATTGGACTATAAGAAAAGAGGGGTCCCCTGTGTTTGCCGAATGCCATTTCTTTGACAAACACAGAGGGTGTGGTTTAATGTTGATCCTGCAGCTATATGAGTGGTAGAAATCTTGATGGTGTGTAATGATACAGGTAAGTGGGGGTTGGAGTGGTGGGAGTGTTTGTACGTGTGTATGTAAGTTAGCATTAAGGTTGGACATGAGTAAAAGACAGGTATTGTATGTTTGTCTGTGAGTTTGTGTATTTTAGAGTTAGGCTCAGGGCTGGGTTAGTTGAGGTGATAGATATCATGTTGTTTGTGTGTGTTTGTGAATTTTTGTGTGCATGAGTATGTCTTATTTATTTACAGTGCTACAGGAAGGCTTTTAAAAAGGTAAGATTAGGATTAGGGTTGAGGAAAGGGAGCAACTTTAAGGTTATGGTTAGCATCCATTACTAAGGTGTTGCAGGGGGAGAAATCTGGTGCTAGTGCTATGGGTATGTTTTGTGTTAATATTAGGAGAGGAAATAGTTTTCCTTTCTCAATATTATTTAATTCTGTATTTTTTGTTTTCTGTATTGTGTATGCTGAAACTTTTTGTCTGTGTTTTCAATTTGAAGTTAAATCAGTTCAATCATACACAACAAAGCCAAAAAGAGACATGACTGATCTCTCAGAATATGTGTCACAGATTACAGGTAGGAGCCTTGTACTGAGCAGCATTCTACCTTCACCAAGGAAGATCCGACAGTGTGAACATAAAATGATTGATCTGAATAATTGGCTTGGTTTCCGGTGTCAGTCCAGGGGGATCCAATATCTGTCAGCATGGGAGGACATGGTCAAAAGACCATGCTGCTTTGCCAAAGATGGGCTGTACCTGTCCCCTCAACCCTGGATTTCAGATATCAGCTTAAACTTTATCCACCCACTTAGAGCCTTTTTAGCCGAAGACAAAATTACCAACATAATGAAAAAGTCAACAAGCAACCTTACTGTGTTACTGCCCAGTGCTCAGAGCCTAAGCAGAAGAATGTAGACACCTGTGCCATGACTGAGACTTGGTTTAAAGCCATAGAACGTACCCCAGAAGTGCAAGGCTACAGTGCCTTCCACACATTTAGACCAACATCAGTGCAGATTGGGGCCAAAGCTGGAGGTGTCTTGATCTACGTTAGCAACAAACAGACCTCCAGACTGATTAAGCTTTTGCATGGAGCTCATCCATGTGCAGGTCACCACAGATAAGGTCAATCACCATATCATGGTCAGCTATAGGTCACCATATGCCCCTACAGTCTCACAACTCTTACCTAAACCAACTAGAGGCACTTGCCATCCAACTAAACACCCTATTCATGGGTGACTTTATCTACCTCTGTACTGGCTGGGAAATGTATACTGCCTCAAACACAAAGGCACAATACTTTCTGGACATTATTAACACAAACACTGTGGAAACGATAATGCATGTTCCAACCAGAGGATCAAACATACTGAATCTGGTACTCATCAAAATGGGAGAGTGTTGCACCCCCCCCCCCCCCCATGTCACATCCTCACTAGTGAGTTTGGATCACAAAGCTGTCTCATTTGAAGTAAAGCTCAACCCAAAAATAGTAACAGTTAGAAGGTATTCAAGGACAAACTACATTCTATTAAGTGACAGTTTGTCAAAATTCAAGACTCCCCCCAACTCTGAGACCACAGCTACCTATGCAGAATTACTCACAGACGTCCTATACAAATATGTGAATGGCTGCATAGAGGCTGCTGTATCTACTAGAAATAAAACCAAAATAAACATTAAAAACAATGTCACTGGTGGAATCCTCATCTAATCAGGGCATATAAGAAAAGAAGAAAACTCATAGCCAAAATCAGGAAGAACAACTCCCTTAAAGACAAGTGCTCTCTTATACAACTAAACAAGAAATTAAGGTCTAATTAAGTCCAACAAGGCCAACTACAATGTCAGGATAGCCCTGCAGGCTAAAAACAATCAGAATGCCTTCTTCAGCTGTGTCCAGAACCTTACAGTTAACACACAGCAGTGTACTGAACTGGATTGTGAACGGTACCACCATCACTGATGAAGGTGACAAAGCAAATCTACTGTTTGATAAATTCAGCTCAAACTTCACCCCCCCCCTCCCCCCCAGCTCCATCAGGTGAAATCCCTTCGAACATATTATCAGGGACTGGCTGTACTTGCTAAAGTCAAGAACACTTTTTCCATAGTTCCAGACAACATCCCCAGTTACCTCCTGAAGAGTCTAAACCATGACCTATCAGGACCACTTACGTCACTCTTTGACTACAGCCTTAAAACAGTCTACATTCAAAGTGAATGGGGGGACCACAACAGTCATTCCCCTCTGCAAGGTTGACCCATAAACTGACCCAGAGAACTATAGACCCATCAGTCTAACAAGCCTAATATGTGAAGCCATGAAATGAATTATCATGGAAATGATAAATAAGGACATCGGCAATCTACAGACACAGGACCCATTCCAATATGGCTTTGTTAAGGGAAGGGCATGCATATTTAACTTGGTAGCCTTCTTTTGAGAGGGTCAGCAAGCAATGGACAATGGTAAAACAGTGCATAATGAGTATCTTGACCTGACTAAGGTATTCAATAGAATACCCTACTCAGGCATTATTGACAAGCTTTCTGAGCTAAGCGTAAATTCTTAAATAACTTAGTGGATTGCCAGCTGGCTAACACATTGGACCCAAGAAGTCAGGATTGGTGAAATCATCTCCACCAGGAGAACAATCACAAACAGAGTACCCCAGAGCTCCATGTCGGGCCTGCTTCTGTTTGGCATCTACTTCTCAGAAGTCAGGGTTAACATTAAAGGCCTCTGACTCACCAAGTTCACAGATGACTGTAAATTGAGAACTATTATAGATTCCCCAAGACACCAGCATATTGCATGTGGGTTTTACACAGACAAATAATGAATGACAAACTCATGGCCTAAAACCCATTTGAAAAACTGGCAGCCCAAGTTAAATACTCCATCGATAAAATACCCCTAAGAATCAACTTAATAGTAAGGGATCTGGGAACATATGCAGACAACAATCTGGCATTTGACCAACATGTAGCTAAGATAATAAGAAAATCATTTTATGTTACCCAACTTATAGGCAAGGGTACTGCATTCAGGACAAGGAAATTATAGTGTCTCTCTTCTTGGCCTTATCAAGCCTATCACTGAATACAATGCTCCTTTTTATGTGTCTAACTAGACAGTTGTAACAAATGGAACACAAAGGCTTCTCGCCATAGAATTCAGGGCATGAATACCCTGTCTTACACTGATCACATAAAGGCTCTGTCTCTGAGTTAGGTCTCTTACAGGCTGCTGATCTTTTCCTGGCTTACAGGGCTTCCTCAGACTCAGCACTGATGGATTTGTTGCACACGTGCAAAATAAAAAGCACAGAAAGCACTGGATCCAGGGATCTGAACTTCACTTATGACATAAACAGAATGTGCTGGGGAGACAGATATGTGTCTCAATGGATCGCTGCACTATGGAATATGCTCCCCATTCATGTAAAACAGAGTTCATTCCTGACTCTATTCAAACAAAACCTTGACAATTGGTTGGGAAATCATAAATACCAGCCCTCCCCCATTTAGTCCACATGTTCCATATGGACATATAACATCAATAAGAAATGTATTATCCAAAATGACACTCCTCTTACAAATCCTTAGTTACCTCCCTACTAACATGCTTCCCCCCCATATAGATGCTAATAATACTTGGGACCAAAATGGTTGTAAGGACATTAGCCTAGTAACAACCTATGAATCTATTTAAAATGTGTGCATGCATTGGTGTGTGTGTGTGTGTGTGTGTGTGTGTGTGTGTGTGTGTGTGTGTGTGTGTGTGTGTGTGTGTGTGTGTGTGTGTGTGTGTATGTGTGTGAGTATATACGTACACACACACACACACACACACACACACACATATATATATATATATATATATATATATATATATGGGTCTATATGACTTGGTCGACAGTTCATATGATCGACAGTTTATTTGGTCGACAGTTCATTTGATCGACAAGCATTTTAGGGGGGCTTCGCCCCACCCAATGTGGGGGGCTGTGCCCCCACACCCCCCCTAACTATATATATCAACTCCAGGGTTGCACAACATTGGGGAAGGGGGCAAATCTGCTTGTCGACCAAATGAACTGTCGACCGAATTAGTGTCGATCATATGAACTGTCGACCAAGTCATATAGACCCATATATATATATATATATATATATATATATATATATATACATACATACTTCCAACAGTTATGGTGCATGCCCCAGAAAACAGTGCAAATGGATAAGAACAAACACTCCACATGTAATCCAGCACTATAAACTCAATACCATAAAAAAATGCTTGATTCAGCATAAATCCACAATGTACCACAATGATCCACAATAATCCATTGTTGTTTTATTCCAAAATATAATATATCCACAAAAAATATTCAAACAGTGACAAAAGACAGCAGAACACAGGGCTGCTGTCTGAACCAGGCCTCTTACTCAGCAATCATCAGCTGGGAACAGGAAACATAGACCGGTTTTGCCCTCTAGTGTCTTCAGTGTTTCACATTTTTTGTGGCTATATGTATGTAGGGAAGCCACCAACTCCCACATGAAGGTTGTCAGAATTCTTGCTGCTGTGTACATCCAAGTGAGATTACACCAGGTGAGAAACCATAATCCTGTGGCTCCCATACTGTTGTTACATCTACAGGCTTGGCAAGCAATGAAGTGTCACCTCGGAGAATGTGCCCACCCAGGGCCTCCCTGAATATCCGCATTCTCAGCTTTCAAATCATTCTGAACCTCAGTCTCCACTGAACCTCAGTGAATGGTCTGTCCCCACTGTTGTGATCCCTCCCCTGGATAAACATGCATATCCTTACTGCCAGCTTTGTCAGATGCCTGAGCTGCCAATTAAACTCAGGTAACCTGGGCTATAGTCAGGGATTTATCCCTCCATCTCGCTGGATTAGATGATAAACTAATGGTTGCTATGTGTCATTCCTAAACAAGGGAGTTCCCTTCACTGCATAGTGTGTATAACAGGCTCATCCATCCTTTAAATTCAGGGCTGCTCCTAGGCTGGTACAAGCAATACATCTTGTAAAATCTTGTAATAAATCTAACATGTTTAGATAGCTTAAATTTCTAATATTAGCACCCAAAACACTACACAGAAAGCTACATAGTCATACACTGAATATCATGACTCTTCATAAATAAGAGAACACGTTGAGCAGGTTGTGCTTTCCAGAAAGTGTAAATCCCTAACATATTTCCCAGGACCAATATATATATATATATATATATATATATATATATATATATATATATATATATATATATATATATATATATATATATATATATAGGGCCTATACATGCCTAGCCAAAAATGTGCCCTGGCTTTCGCCACCCAAGAAAATTATTTTCCTGTGCCCCTGTCAAGCAGAACCACAGAAGTGATCCCCGGGGTGAAGTTCCTATTACCCATCCAATCATCAAGATTTTTCTTGAAGAGTGCTAATGAGGAGTTCTGTTTGACATAGATAGGTAGTCTGTTCCAGAGTATGGAAAGTCTCTGGGACAGGAATCTATCCCTCCAGCATGTTCTGTTTATTGTGGTGACAAGGTTTAGGTCCCTAGAGCATGTAGCTCGGAGGGATTGGGATTTCTTTAAGTGGAGCATGTCCAACAGCTCTGGGTTTGACATAGCTTTGTATGTTAGGCAGAGATCGCCTCTGAGTAGGCGATATGTGATAGAGTAAAGCTGGTGTTTTTTGAGACGGTCTGCGTAAGGCATCTGTTTGAGGCCAGTAATCCTCTTTGTGAGGTATTTTTGTGGCCTGTCCAGTTGTTGTAGATGTATTGTGAGGTACATACCAAAAGGGGCATTGTACTCTATAATGGGTCTAATGAGTGATGAGTAGAGGGGAACAATGACCTCTTTTTTTCTGGATGATAAACCTTTTGTGATGAGGCGTGCCACGTAGAAGGATTTCCTGACCACTTTGGTAATGTGATTATCAAAGGAGAGACTACTGTCCACCTGTGTCCAAAAGTCTCATCACACTTTTGGTGTTAAGTAGACTACCGCCTATGCGGTAGTTCATGGGTACAGAATTTTTACCAAAGGGGATGACAATGCACTTTTTGGCATTGAGCTTGAGACCATGTCTTTGACACCAGGCATCTGTCTCAGTGAGGCCCTTTTGTAAGATGTCCACATCATTAGGAGTTTCAATTATGGCCCCTAGTTTGCAGTCATCTGCGAATTTAGTTAGCCAAAGACCTTCTGTGTTAGCCTGTACTTCAGAGAAGTAGATACCAAACAGGAGAGGACCCAGGACTCAACCCTGTGGTACTCCACTTGTCACTGGTCTTAAGTCTGATTTGGTGTCTGCTACTTTCACAGTGTGGGTTCTTTAAGTAAGCCAGTTGGCAACCCATCTTGTGACATAGGGATTTATACCTAGTTTAGTGAGTTTATCTATAATTCCAGAGTGGGGGATGGTGTTGAACGCCTTGGCGAGATCTAGATAGGCAGTGTGAACCACCTTACCCTCATCCATGGCCTTGGTGACTACTTCAAAGAAGTCTATCAGGTTTAGGAGACATGATTTGCATTTTACAAACCCAAACTGTGTGGGGTCCAGGGTTTGGAGATCTCCAATGTCTTTGTTTATGAGTTCCATGATGATACGTTCCATGGCCTTGCAGACGAGGCTCATCAGGCTAATGGGGCGGTAGTTCCCGGGGTCTGTTGTGGCCCCTCCCCTTTGTGGAGTGGGATAACTGTCGCAGTGCGCCATTCAATGGGCACAAATCCTGAGGTGAGGCTATGATTGAACATGGTACTTAGGTGGGGGTGCCAGTTCATTCTGTAGTTCATGTAGAAGGCAGCCTGAGATGTTGTCAGGTCCCATGGATGCTGTGTTCTTGGCTTTGGAGAGTGAAGTTTTTACCTGTGCATCCATGATTACAGGAACTTTGCATTCTTCTGGTATAAAGATGTGCCCTTTAGGGGGTGAGAGGGGGGTAAAGTTAGCACTGAACCTATCTGCCAGGATGTTGGCAATATCAGTTGGTTCTGTATATTTAGTGTCATTGTGCTGTAACTCAGAGCAGATCTGAGTGTTGCCATTGAGCTATAGAATGCTTTGTGGCTGTCTTTAGAATCAGTGGCAATTTTGTTTTCATAACTAGCTTTGGAGGATTTTATGAGGGATCTCAGCTTCTTACTGAGGCTGACCAGGGAGTTCCTCCAATCGTGGGATTGTACTCTTTTTTGCAACAGTTTCTTTCTTCTGTTTTAGAGTTTGTTTATGGCAGAAGACCACCAGATTGGCTTCCTTTTTTTGGAGGATAGCATCTTGGTTCTGTTAGGGATAGCACGATCCATGCACTCGTGTAAGTGCTTATAAAGTGCATTTGTGTAGGATTCAGCAGTCGTACCTCTATTGTCCATCTGCATGGGTGTCATGAAGTTTGCCACTTCTGTCTTAAGAAGCGTGAAGTTGGCTTTGGAGAAGTTTTTTACGGTTGTTTTCCTAATGGGGGGTGGGACCGGGATGTGTATGTCTAGGGTGATTAGCTTGTGGTCGGATCTGACCAACGAGGAGCTGACCTCTGGTGTGGAACACCGGTCACCCATGTTGGTGATGACCAGGTCTAGGATATTGCTGCCTCTGGTAGGGGTGTGGATAAGTTGATCCAAAGCGTTGGAATTGATGATTTCCAGAAAACGTTGCGCAAAAGAGTTGGTACATGAGTAGTTTTCCCAGTTAATGGTAGGGTAGTTGAAATCACCCATTATTAGGGGGTTGTACCTTAATATTTTCCAGTGTATCAAGAAAAGAGGAGTGGGAATCCTGGGGCATGGTGGGGGGTCTGTAGCAAGCTACAATCTGGATTGCGGTTTTTCCCAGAGTTAGTTGAACTTGGATAATCTCGGATGTATTATGCTGAGCAACTAGCTTGGAGGTGTGGATATCCTTAATGAATATGGACACACCTCCACCTTTAGTGTTTCGGTCTGGGTTTGGTGGCCGAAAGGTGTGGTATGAATTATAGCCTGGTAAAGCAAGGGTGCTCTCTGGAGCTTTGAGCCAGGTCTCTGTCACTGCACAGATGTCAATGTTCTCCATTTTAAGGAGTGCCTCGAGTGAGTGCATTTTGAGGTTTAGACTTGCTTAAGAAAGAGCTATGCTCTGAAAAGGAAAAATAATTAGCAAAAAGTGATATACAATAATTTAGCATGCATCCATAAAATATTGGCAAAGTCAAACATTTTGCAGTGACTGTTAACAGCATCTGACATCTTATTATCTTCAAAATACAAATAAACCTCTCACAGTACACTTTTATAATCAAAAGGTCTTTAGAAGATTCTAAGGACCCATTGGACACCTTTGCGTGAAATGTAGTGCATTTGATAATCTGCATGATATGCTAGAAACAAGGAAATAACTGTAGTGATTTATGCTCTGTGATGGTGTGTTGTTGGCTTGTTGCAAAAGTAGAAACTATGGAGAACCCTGAGCACTTCTTTTGGTGAGTCAAACATTTTCCTGCCAGTTATAACCAGCCTATTCAAAGCTGTAGAGAAAAGGAGACATAATTTCACTTTACACATTCCACACTGTGTAAACTCTGTCAAGAATTAGATCTGCTGTCCCCATACCTCTGCTGAGTAATCATGGTCACAGAAACCACTGAACATAAATTGGTAGTTAATGAATTCCTTTTAGTCAGTCCAACTCCAACTATCAAGCGTTCCCTAAAAAGTGCAAGTAATTCTGTCTTACATAATCATCACAATCAACAGTCACGTGGGCTTTTCATTGTTTAGTGCAGGCTTCTGCAATTGGCAATCTATTATGCTTTCAGAGACATCATTGTTCATAACATGGAATTCATCTGAATAGTCATTTAAGGGCTATTTCCAATGCCTGAATTTTCCCTAAGGTCTGTATCACAGTCAGTGATCTTTAAGCTTATATGAACAAACACAATAATTATAACCAGTGACAAATTCCACGACGCTGACCCCATATTTTCATTCCCATATGGGGGAAGTAAGAAAAAAAAATATTTGCATAAAAAAAAAACTGTCAAAAGCTTCAAATGTAGATCTGTGTTCATTAATACAACAGAATTGTGAAAAACATTACATAGACCAAGAAACTTTGGACCATTTGGAAAAAATAGCAACTGAGGAAGTGTGAAAATATAAAGAACAAAAATCTAGAGATTTTTGAAATGTATAAAAAAGCAACATGGACATGGGAAAGAAAGAGAGACCTGATATGGTGCAATATTTATGCAAAGGATAAAGTCGCATTAATACAAAAAAAAAAAAAACCAGCTCCGCAGATATTTGAAGAGAAATACAGGCAAAGGCACCCAGTTAGGCAGAATTTCACAATACAAAAAATAAGATCACATGGGGGAACAAAGACCAGAAGATTAGTAAAGCAGAAGTTTAAAAAATAGAAGCTGAAGTTATGGATTTAGTGTAGAAAGTCTAATACAGGTTATGTCACAGCATGATGGAACAATGAGTCCCCCAAGTAAAGAGAAACTGGAGAAGCAGGAGACATCTGAAGAAGAAGTGTGGATGTGGGGAAAAAAGAGATTTAATATGGTGCAATATTTATGCAAAAGAGAAAGTAAAGCTAATCAATACAGAAAAGCAGCACAACAGATATTTGAAGAAAAATACAGGCAAAGGCATCCAGATATGGAAAAAATAAGAACACAAAGGGGGAAAGTAGAAAAGAGGATTAGTAATGGAGAACTTAAAGAAAGTGAAACTGAAGTTAATGACTACCTTCAAAGTAAAGGATTTAGTGTAGAAAATCTAACTCTGATAACATTATAGCATGATAGAATAATAAATTCCCAAGGAGAAACGAGTGGAGCGAGAAGCATCTGATCAGTTGCTATATGAAGGTACTTTGGAGCCTTCTGTAGGAAACCAGTACAAACATTCAGTTGGAGTTGCACAGCAAGCCAAGGAACAGGAAACTATGGCAACTCTGACACAGTCAATGTTGTGGAGTGATAGGCCATGAGTTCCCATATTAAAGAGCAATGGATGACACTGGGTGAAGCTGAAGAAAATATTGCACAATAAGATTTTCTGGAACTTTCTGTAGAATGCCCTCAGGAAATGGAGGATAAAGAATGTGCTCAGAGTTTTCCCCACTGTGTACTACAGAAACGTAAGACCCAAAATGTTATAAGTTTGACAAAACAAATGAAGACAGTAATCAAGACTCTTCATAGAAAATTCATGCAAAATAACAGAATTAATAGGATATATTACTGTGCAGCTAAATTAATAACAGATAACGTCTTACCACAAAAACACTGGGCAGTAAGGGAAAGGAAGGAGAGAAATCAAATGCCATCATGGAGGTATCTAATAGAGAAAACTATAAAGCAGTTACGACAAGAAGTGTCACTGATAGAAGAGTAAAAAAGAGGGAACAGATCAACAGAAACACTCAGGAGGATAGGCATGATAAAACCAATGTGCAGTATCAGAACAAACCAGGATCTATCGTACAGTATTGCAAATAATAAACTAAAGATATTAGCATGGGCAGAAAAACTTAGATATGCAAATAAATATAAAAGAAAAGTACAAAATAAGCAATTTATATTTATTGATGACTCTGATGCCCTTGCACTGGCCCAGCAATCAAGGAGCCTTAATCCTCACCACTAACACCAGTGAGGGGCATCCATATAGGGAAAGGATAATAAATACACACACAGTAAAGTACAATTTCCCTTAAGAGCTCACAGAGATCACAGTCATTCTGGGCCTTGTTTCTCCCTTTCTCTCCAGGTCCTCAATAAGACTCCCCACTGGCACAGCTATAAGGTCCAGAACTTAGCCTAGAGGGCAAGCTAAAACCTCCAGCACCCTCTCTGTCCAACCAGTGCTTCGTGTCCCTGCCCAAGTAGCTGAGACACACACACACACACACACACACACACACACACACACACACACACACACACACTTTGAGATAAGAGTTTATACATCCACACAGACACTCCTGGGGAAGGCTGGCATAGGTTCTCCAGCTGTTCCCCTTTTACCCAGATTATACAGTAGAAATCATTGCCACCACCCAGCTAATATTTATCAGCTACTCAAAGGCCCTTATGAAGGGTGTCCAATTATTACTGTGCAATATTATTATCCAACTGGTAAGTGCAACCAAACAGTCAAGACTTATTTGGAGTGACTTGGTACAGTATCACTATATACATGCAATGTACTCTAATCTCTACACAAAACAGTCACAGTTGAAAGGTTTAAAAATATTTAATAATAAATAATAAAAACACAAGACAATACTTCTTACTACACAGTGCTAGTTATGAGTTCAGAGATCACAGAGAAATACTTAAAATAATACCATAGAAAAGTTCTGATATCACAGAAAAACAAACTAGTCTAATCTTCCTATTTACTAGCTATATCTAAGAGAATACACAGTTCTAAAATCCTACTTACATACAGAGCAAGACGGTACTGGTGATGTTAGATGTTCTCAAGACAAATGCTGTAATGCTGTCATTCTTTCTGTCCTTAAATTGATAACACATACCACTGATTCATTTCAGATTACATCATTTCTTTCTGGTTCCCAGGTTAATAGATTCTCAAAGGTTAATAGCCCTTGATCTTGCAGCTGGTCAGGAAGGCAGAACAATAAAAGAATGTATATATATATATATATATATATATATATATATATATATATATATATATATATATATGCAAATTCTAGCAATTACCTCTGGTCTCAAGACAATAGGCAGAATTCCTTCATCCAGACATATTGTCTCCAAATTTTGACATCAAAGACAGTCAAAAAATGCTTGACTTAGCTTTCTTACAGCAGAGTGCACTGCTGTTACATTTTTGCAGTCCAATATCCAATGCAGTCTTTTCACATTTAAGAGAACAAGCCTGTGGCTTACATTAATATTTACAAATGACAGAATTATCTACAAAATTCTATCTGACTAGCTTGGCAGCCTTTACCTATCTTCACACCCCCCCCCCCCAGAGAACTCAAGCTAGTGTTTTTCAAGCGACCCTTGAGAAACGTTGCTTGAGAGGGTTAGGTCTATCTGAGTATACCTTACCCATTCTCTGTCTTGAGAGCCCATCTGCGTTGGCATTGCTAATCCCACTGCGGTGCTGCACTGACATATATGCTTGCAACCCTAGGCTCCATCTTAACAACTTGGCATTTTGCTGGCTGGCTCTGTGTAGCCTTGTTAGGGGGTTGTGATTTGTCACTACAGTGAATTTTCTTCCATACAGATAAGGGTGAAGTTTCTACAGTGCCCATATCATGGCTAGACATTCCTTTTCTACAGCTGCATAGCATTCCTCCCTGGGTTGGAGCCTACGACTGAGATAAACCACTGGGTGCTCTTCTCCCTCTGAAGAAATCTGGCTAAGTACAGCCACCGCACCATAGTTTGAAGTATCTACCTGCACAACAAATTCTTGCTGTGATCTGGACTGGCTAGCACAGGGGGTCCTCCCAAAGCTTCTTTAAGCTTCTGGAATGCCTGCTCACATGCTGTGGTCCACACTACCTTATCTGGCCTGTTCTTCCTTGTCAGGTCTGTGAGGGGAGCAGCTATGGTACTATAACTGGGGACAGACTTTCTGTAGTATCCTGCTTTCCCTATGAATCTCCTCACCTGCTTTTTGGTAACAGGTGGAGGCCATACCTGAATGGCTTCTACTTTGGCAGGTTCTGACCTGATCTTACCACTCACCACTCTATGTCCCAGGTAGGAGACCTCAGCCATACCCACCTGACATTTGCTGGGCTTAATGGCCAACCCTGCCCTCTGTAATCTGCCCAGCACCTCCCTGACATGTTAATGGTGCTCTTGCCAGGAATGGCTGTAGCTGGCAATATCATCTAGGTAAGCAAGGGCAAACCCTCCTGCTCCTGCTAGGGTATGATCTACCAGCCTCTGAAAAGTTGCTGGGGCATTTTTCATCCCAAAGGGCATCTTTGTGAACTCATACAAGCCAGTAGGAGTCACAAAGTCTGACCTCTCTCTAGCACTGGGAGTCAAGGGCACCTGCCAGTAACCCTTGGTAAGATCAATAGTTGTAAGGTACTTAGCCCCACCCAGCTGCTCTAGGGCCCCAACTGTCCTAGGCATGGGGTAAGCATCTTACTCTGTGTGACTATTTAATTTCCTGTAGTTCACACAGAACCTGGTGCTACTATCCTTCTTTGGCACCAGCACCACTGTGGAGGACCAGGGACTGTTGGACTTTTGATTTACCCCTAGTTCCAACATTTTCTGCATCTCCTCCCTCAGAGTCTGTATGATTCTCTCAGGCACCCTATAGAAAGTCTGCCTAATAGGCCTTTGGGGTCCTATATCCACCTGGTGCTGCACCAGGTGGGTGCACCTTAGTTTCTCAGTGAACACGCCCCCCAAACTCCTGTAACTCTGCTCGGATTTCTCGGACCTGGGAGGGAGATAGCTGCTGGGACATTGCTACCCCTTCCACTGAGGTGTCAGTCAGAGCCTCACTGAGGAGATTAGTCACCAAATCTCCCTCAGAGTCCTTCTGCAATCCACTGCAAATGCTCAGCGCAAAGGCCTCCCTATCATGGTAAGGTTTCATCATGTTAACATGGTACAGTTTGTGCCTCTGCCTTCTGCCTAGCAATTCCATCATGTAGTTAACATCACTTACCTTTCTTACCACCTTGTAGGGTCCCTCCCAAGCTGCTTGCAGCTTGTTGTGTTTGGCAGGAATCAGAACCATTACCTGCTGCCCTACAGCATACTCTCTTGCTCGAGCATTCCTGTCATACCATACTTTTTTCTGTTGTTGGGCTTCTGCCAGGTTCTCCTGGGCCAACCCCATGAGTTCCCTGAGCCTTGTCCTGAGGTTTAGGACATATGCCACAACAGACTCCTTGTGAGATTCACACTCACCTTCTCACTCATCTCAAATTAAATATAGAGGTCCCCTCACCCTATGCCCATATAGCAACACAAAGGGTGAAAAACCTGTGGATTCCTGAGGAACCTCTCTGTAAGCAAACAACAGATGGGGCAAATATTTGTCCCACTCCCTCTTAAACTGGTCTGCAAATGTCTGTAGTATGGACTTGATTGTAGAGTTTAACCTCTCAACAAGATCATTAGTCTGGGGATGATAGGGGGTGGTCTTCAGGTGCTTCACCCCACAGGACTTCCACAGACAAGCCAGCAGGTTGTATATGAAATTGGCACCTCTGTCAGTCAGTATTTCTTTTGGGAAACCTACCCTGATGAAAATCTCTAACAAAGCATTTGCCACCTTTTCTGCCTCAATGGAGGACAGAGCCACTGCCTCAGGGTTTAGTGTAGCACAATCCACTACCACTAGGATATACTTTTTCCCTGTGGAACTTGGGGTACTCAAGGGCCCCACAATATCCATAGCTACCCTCTGAAATGGCTCCTCAATCACAGGCAAAGTCATCAAAGGAGCTCTCACCTTGTCTCCTGCCCTGCCTACCTTTTGGCACTGTTCACAGGTCCTGCAGTACCCTGTTACATCTCTGGAAATTCCAGGCCAATAGAAGTTCTGCATAATATGTTTCTTTGTATGTTTTATGCCCATATGACCTGCAAAGGGAATATCATGGGCTATGGCTAGAAGTGCCAGAGGGTAGGCTCTAGGCACTACCAACTGCTGTACCCTCTCACCTTCTAGCCCTCCCTCAGGGGTCCACTCTCTATACAGTAACCCTTTGTCCCAGTATACAGATTCCCCCTTCCCTTGAGAATCAGCTGCCTCACTAGCTACCTGCCTCAGGCCTTGCAATGTAGGGTCTGAGAGCTGAGCCTGTCTCAACTCTCTCATTGTGATCCTTCACAGCTTCCCTTCCACAGGAAGTCTGGCATCCTCTGACAGCGGTGCCTCAGTGTCAGCCTGGGAACTACTACTCACCTCTACCTTTGCAGTCACTCTGTCCCAGGGAACATCAGTACCCACAAGCAGCTGTGGCTCACCTTCAGTCTCACTGCTACAGCGTAGCTTCCTCCCTGAAATAACCACCTCACCAGTCCTGGCTGCAAGTATTCAGTCTGTCTGGGTCTCCCCCAGGCTACCAGACCCACATGCTTGTCTCCTAGCCTGACTGCATGTAACTGAACAGGCACAGGGTACTGCCTCATCCAAATCCTTCCCTATCAGGACATCTGCAAGATGATAGTTCAGTACACTTCTTGTCTCAAGACAACCTACTATTGGCATTTTATCTTTCCCACTTACTAGCTCTCTCACATTTTGTTCCCCACCTTGCCTCTGTGGACATTTGTATACTATATGGCCCCACTGGTTGCATTCAAAACATTTAACCCTAGCTACTGGGCATGTATCTGGACTAGTGGCTTCCCCTGCTACTGGCAGATTCTGTTGGGGCAGTCTGTGCTGCACACCATGGGTTCCTTTAGACCCATGAACAGTACTGAGAGCCCCTTTCCTGTGCAGGGATGCCCTGCTTGCTAGGAATAGGTCTCCCTTCTTCCCCAACTCCTCTGAAGTAGCACATTGTCTATCAGCTAACCAGATCCTCATGTCCCCAGGCAAAGAGCTAAAGACTTGTTCCCTCACCAAAAGGTCTGCCAGCCCTTCAAAAGTGGTGACCTGACATCCACTCACCCACCTATAAAAATAAGTGCTCAGTTCAGCAACATATTCACACACACTTTCATCTGCCTTGCATCTATGCTCACAAAACATTTTCCTATATGTTTCAGGTGTTAGCTTAAAACATTCTAACAAGTGATTTTTAGCAGCACTATAATCAAAATATTCACATTCAGCAAGTTTAGACAAAGCAGTTACAGCTTTAATAATGAGTAAGGAGGTCAGGAACCATACCCAGAGCCTTTGGTCAACATCATACTGTTTGCATACCCTCTCAAACATATGAATGAAACTATCAAAATTATCCTCCTCTTTAAACTGCGGAAGAAATTTACTGGTCTTTTGTGCTTTTGGGGTCCAGTTACTCCCTTCCGCATCACCTCCATGAATCTACTGAAGAGTTAGCATCTCTTTCTCATGCTGCCTCTGCCTCTCCTTTTCCTCAGCTTCCAGGCATAGCAGTTTCTCATTCTCCTCAGCCTGCAACCATCGCAGTTACTCCTTGTCCTCACTCTCTAGATACCTCAGTCTCTCAGCTGCTTCTATTTCCAAATACCTGGCCTCCAACTCAAGTCTCTTTAGCCCCAGATGGATTTTAAGTCCTTTGCAGAAAGGTTGAGCTGTCCATTCTCTGAGGGTGGTACATCTCCACTGCCAGTCTGATCATCCTCCTGGTTGCTGTTTTTTGATGTAGCTGTGACCAAGGCTGCAATCAGGTCTGCCTTAGTCAGGTTTCCATGCACCAGTCCCCTAGCCTGGCATATCTCATCCAGCTGGCTCCTTGTTAGCTTTCCATACTCCTTTGCTGACATGCTGCCTGCTCTCCCTGACTAACTAAGCTAACAAAAGAAATAAAACAATTGTGATCTGAACTCTGAGTATTCACTGCATGGCTGATTTAGAGTACAAAATGCCTTCAGTTATCACTGTACACAAGCTACAGGAATTCACTCTACCCACACCACTATAAGCCAATTAGTATTTGTCAACCAATTAATATGTGGTGTAGATAGACCACCACTACCAAACAATTAATATGTGACACCCGTGCACTGGCCCAGCAATCAAGGAACCTTAGTCCTCACCACTAACACCACTGAGGGGAGTCCATATAGGGAAAGGATAATAAATACACACACACAGTAAAGTACAATTTCCCTTAAGAGCTCACAGAGATCACAGTCAGTCTGGGGCTGGATTCTCCCTTTCTTTCCAGGTCTTCAATAAGACTCCCCACTGGCACAGCTATAGGGTACAGATCTCAGCCTAGTGGACAAGCTAAAACCTCCAGTACCCTCTCTGTCCAAACAGTGTTTTGTGTCCCTGCCCAAGTAGCTAACACATACACTTTGAGATAAGAGTTTATACAACCACACAGCCACTCCTGGGAAAGGCTGGCACAGGTTCTCCAGCTGTGCCCCTTTTACCCAGACTATATGGTAGAAATCACTGCTACCAACAAGCTAATATTTATCAGATACTCAATGGCCCTTATGAAAGGTGTCCAATTATTACTGTGCAATATTATTATCCAACTGGTAAGTGAAACCAAATAGTCAAGACTTATTTGGAGTGACTTGGTACAGTATCACTATATACATACAATGTAGTCTTAGAGTTTAAATTATCTCTACACAAAACAGCCACAGTTGAAAGGTTTAAAATATTTAATAGTAAATAATAAAAACACAAGACAATACTTCTTACTACACAGTGCTAATCAAGAGTTCAGAGATAACAGAGAAATACTTAAAATAATACTGTAGAAAAGTTCTGACATCACAGAATAACAAACTAGTCTAATCTTCCTATTTCCTAGCTATATCTAAGAAAATATACAGTTCTAAAATCCTACTTACATATAGAGCAAGACAGTGCTGGTGATGTTGGATGTTCTCAAGGCAAATGCTGTAATGCTGTCATTCTTTCTGTCCTTAAATTGATGACACAGTACCACTGACTCATTTCAGATTACATCATTTCTTTCTGGTTCCCAGGTTAACAAATTCTCAGAGGTTAATACCCCTTGATCTTACAGCTGGTCAGGAAGCCATAACAATAAAAGAATTTATGCATGCAAATTCTATCAATGAACTCTGGTCTCAAGACAATAGGCAGAATTCCTTCATCCAGACATATCAGCTCTGAATTTTGACATCAAAGACAGTCATAAAATGCTTGACTTTGCTTTCTTACAGGCAGCAGAGTGCAGTGTTGTTACATTTTATCAGTTCAACATCCAATGCAGTCTTTTCACATTTAAGAGAACAAGCCTGTGGCTTACATTAATATTTACAAATGACAGAATTATCTACAAAATTCTATCTGGCTAGGCTGGCAGCCTTTAACTATCTTCACAATGACCCAAAAAAGTTTTGTAGAGAATCAGGAAATAAGGCAAAAGGAATAGAAACACCACAAAAAAAAAGAAACAGACACATTTTGGAGAAATATATATGACGATCCTGTGGAACATAACAAAGATACTGAATGGATATAAGAAGAAAAAGAATAAGAAGCTCAAATGGAAAAGATATGAAATGAGATGAAGTAACTGCCAGAGAAATTGAAACAAAATTAAGAAAACCTCCTAGTTGTAAAACCCCAGGCCCAGATGCAGTACCTAACTTCTGGCTAAAAGTATTAACATCTTTACATGAAGATTTAGCCATGAGTAAAAACTATTTATATGAGCAACCTGAACAGATGTCAATGTGGTTAACATCAGGAAAAACAATACTCCTCCTTAAGAGTGAACCTGCAAGATATCCTAAATACTATAGACCAATAACTTGCCTTCCAGTGATGTGTAAACTATACACTGGAATTGATGCCAACAGAGTTTATAGTCATTTAAAAGAAAACTCAATCATGGCAATAGAACCAAAGGGTAACAAAAGAAAGTCATATGGAACAAAGGATCATTTGTTGTTAAAGTCATAGTGGAGAACTGTAAAAAGGGGAAGACTCTAAGCATGGCATGAATAGAATACAAAAAAGCATTTGACAGTATCCCACATTCATGGATAAAAGAGTGCATAAAATGTATAAGATATACCCTACATGGATCGATTATATTACAGTGACCATGAAACAGTTGACAAACTGCTTTGCAGCTAAGCCATGATAAAGGACAAATTATTATCCCAGGGCTAAAAATTAAAAGGGAGAGATTCCAGAGTGATTCTTTGTCACTGCTGCTTTTTTGTCTTGCTCTTAAACTATTAAGCTGTCTACTTAATAGATTAGGTCATGGCTACAATTTGGCTCCCAGAAAACAACAAACTGTAAAGACTTCGTCTTTTTTTTGTGGATGATTTAAAACTGTTTCGTTCATCAGATGAGTACTGAAAGCACAACTGCAAGTGGTCAAAACTTTCTCTTATATAAGAATGTCATTTGGTCTTGATAAATGTCTAAAAGCAAGTGTTAAAGTAGGAAAGCTGCAGCACCAAGAAATATCAGTCTGGGACAAGAACATGATATAAAAGGAGCAAGATACATTATATAGATATTTGGGAATTGATGAAGGATCAACAATCAAACATAAACAAATGCAAATAAAACTTAGGAATATTTTAGAAGACTAAATACTAGCAACAGCTCTGTCATCTAGGAACAAAGTTCAAGCTACAAACCAATTTGCTGTTACTCTCTAACTTGCAGTTTTGGGGTGATTGACTGGCTCCAAACAGCATTGGATCAGTTGCGCAGGAAAGCAAAAAAAAATGCTTCTTGCTTATCAAATGATTTATAAAAGTCAGTGTACACCAAGAATATATGCTCCCCATTCTGAAGGATGAATGGTTCTCCTCAAACGTGATTACATGTATAGATCTGCAATCGTAGAACTACACACATATTTACTGAGCTTACAAGATCCAAACATAGAGAAAGATTTAAAACATAAGGAGAACAGGTCTAAGATGACTTCCCTGTTTACTTCAGTAGAAGCATATCAATGTCAAGTGGGAATGGAAATCAAACCAGAAGTAGATAAAATCAGGTAGCAACTGTATCTGCCAAAAAACAAAAGAGAGAATATAAGGTGAAGGATCAGATGAGAAGGCAGGAAATGTAGAAAATGGATTAATATAGTTGCAAGTACTGAAAACCCTTGGAATAACCTCACGTCAATCAGGATTTAATACAGGAATGGTTAAGGAGAGATGAATTTTAACCAAAAGACAAAAGGTTAATGTTGGTGACCCAGAATAGTGGACTACATACACATCAATTTACAAAGTCCATTGAACATGAAGGAGAAACCAACAAATGCAGGTTTTGTAAAACAACTGGAAATAGTCACACATCTTGTTGCTGGGGGTGATGCACTAATGGCAGAGTGCCTATATACTGAAAGGCATAATAATGTGGCAAAACTATTGCATTGGGGATTGTGCAAACATTATAATACTGAAGTAGCTGATAAGCATTGGAAACATGAGCCACAAAGCATTATAGAAAATGATGTTTTTTATCAGATGGGAGCACCCCATTACCAACAGTTCAAAAGAGTAGTTCAGCAAAGAAGACAAAAGTAGCATTGATCTTTTAAATTGCTACATCCAGTGATTACAGTGTCTTACGTACATAGAGACACAAAGTCATAAAAATACCAGGATTTGCAGGCAGAAATGAGGGCAATCTGGGGGAATGATACCCAGACAGTTCCAATAGTAGTAGGAGCAATGGGTCTCAAAAAAAAAAAAAGAATTTGCAATCGTATTTAGATATGTTACCAATATATGTAACTCTGTATGAACTGCACAAGGAGTCAGTTCTGGGCACATTGTGGATGCTGTGAAGAGCACTTTTGTCTAACATCGAAGACTGAAACAATACTAATTTCATGAACTTTAATCATACTTTAACTTAGGAATGAAGCCCATTCCTGTCATGGTATTAGAAACCCCAAAGTCTTGGTGAAATTAAAAAGCAGGAAATCTGTTCTCTAACTGCTGTAGAAGGTATAAATGCTACCATAAAGGGATCATAAACAACACAATAAAAATAAAAAAAGACAAGGTGTCACTCTGCAACTTTTATTCCAAAACTCTACTGCTTTTGCAACAGCCTTCAAAAGACTATCTCCAAAACAAAAGGCACACCTCTTAAATAATAAAACCAACTAAGAGCAACCAATCAGTTGGCAAAGTCAATCTAAAAACATTTGAAATTAACTTTATCATTCATACCATTAGGTTTCAATGCTTTACACTTCAAAATCAAAAGACTTTCCATATATAATAACATATTTTTAATATCAGTTTGATTAAATCAATAAACATGCTCTGATATTATTGCTTTTAAATGGACTGGAGCACTTTTTATGAAACATTACATAAAACACATGCATATAATTAATAAACATAGACGACCTGCTCACTGTAGGCAGTGTAAATGATGCAATTCTATATCGGATGTCCCATTTGTATTGTTGGACTGTATGGCAGATCCAATATTTTCTAGAACATTGTACAGTATGCCTGTTTAGGATGTAATAATTTTTTATGCTGGAATGACCACCAGTTTTTTGAAGAAAGTAGTAGAGAGAGAAGTGAGCAAACGCTTAAGGAAAACCCAAGAGATGCTGCAAATATGTTTTCAAAGAATGGTGCTTTCCTCCTTGGCTACTGCTGTTAAAAATCTTTGTTAAGACGCTTCTCCTTGTTTCTTCTTTAAAAGAACTTTTATTAAAATGATTTAAAACAAAAAACAAAATAAAAGCTACAACCTAACCATTTGAAAGTTAGCGTTGTAACGCAAAAAAGAGAGATGAGCGCTTTCGGTTTATCAACCTTCTTCAGATCTGCTTAACATTTGCAGCTACTTCTATTTATATTCATGCTGCTGACTTAGAGTCATCCCCCACAACCAATGGGAGTCTCTATGCTAATTCTTGGTGTACTTGTAATCCAATCCGATGTTCTGGTTCTTATTTCTTGGTAGCCAATTACATTCTTCCATACAAATAGGTTTTAATAAATCTACCAATGTTTATTCATTCCTTTCTCTCACCTAATTTGCTATTCTTTTCCTTTTGCACCAATGGCTTGTGTGTATCCTGTTGCAAGATGCAGGCTCCACCTTTTTATGTCATGTTCTTATTTGCCTTTTGTAAAAACTAATCACTCTGCCTGCATAGCATTTTTCATGTATTTCGACTCTGTATTGGAGGCATCTGTCTGCCTATAACAGAGCTACAACCTCTTCTCTTTCACGAGTTGTCTTATTTGCCTTTTGTAAAAACTAATCACTCTGCCTGCATAGCATTTTTCATGTATTTCGACTGTATTGGAGGCATCTGTCTGCCTATAACAGAGCTACAACCTCTTCTCTTTCACGAGTTGTCTTCATTAGGTAAACCACAAGTACAGTGGCTTTCTCCTTTGTTTTAAAACATAGGATCAAACACTTTCTTGTAAATGCTCTTACTTCCATGTCATCAGGTCTCTTTCAAACTGATAGCGCTTACTTAACTACATAAATGTAGGGCTTATCCCAGTATCCCAGTCTCTAGAAGGCGGCTATTTATATTCATTCATGAATTACTTAAACTAGCTGATTCATTAAGAATACAAAAAAGTAAAACCTCCTAAATAAAATATTTGCTGTTTTTTTCAATCTACTAAGCAAAACAGCAGGGGGTGTACATCTTGCACAAATTCCAAAATTTTATATATACTGAATTCAAGCCTTGAGGTTTACTAGTTGGTCTTACAGCAGAATCCAGTTGCGTCCAGTCTGTGCATGTATCATGCAGCTCTCAAATATCAGCAGATGGCACAAATGAGGAGCAAGCAGGTATAGGATCTGTGCAATTAAGGTGCAATGAAATGTGACTGACTTACTGATCATCTCTGGACCTCCAGTTCCTTTGCCTGAAATCAAACATTAAATAAGACAGGTCACAGATGTCTACACTTAGCTAATATGTGACGAGAAAGCTATGCGTGCTCAGATAATTTAGGATCAAGGAATTATATTTATATATGCGGTGATATTTCCTGTAGTATACACATTTATTAACTCATGCATGACTTGAATACTTATTTGTAAACCACATCATGATTTTTTTAGTAAGTGCTCAATAGTTAAACACAATTTTTGAGGGCATGGCTGAGGAGTCACTAGTCGCCTTCATTTTTTTTTCTTTTTGTTTTACATTTTGAACTGACTAGGAGGGATGGAGGAAGATATTGGAGCTTCTGCAATTCCTTTTCCATATCCTGATTCATGCCATGTTGCTATACATATGGTCTAACCTTTTTATTCTCTAAGTTCTAGGTATGCTTGATCCTGAATTTTAAGGATTACAGAATAACCTTGTGGAATAATTATGACTTTAGACCCTCAAAATATGCAATTATCTCTGGCTTTTATGGTTAGTGCTTTGGAATGGTATAGAATAAACTTTGGCTGAGTGATTTAGGCTAGCCTTGCATATCATATTATGCACTTGTGACAGACTTACATCTTTGATAGTGCAGTATTTAATTTCATCAGTTTCCTATTGGTACAACATCACAAGCATCTAATACTAATATTTTTGATCAGGTGTGTTCAAGTCTATATGCTTCTTGGAACAGGTAAATGTACCATAAAATCTAGAACAGGAAAATATATGCGAAAATGTAAAACGGGTAAATATATTGTAATATAAATGCAGCAAAAGGTGCCTCTCATCTGACCAGTTCGATCTCCATAAAAATAGCTGGTAACACATATTCTTAAAAGTTTATAAATGCAAAGAAAAGTGATCTGTTAAATCTTATCAGAAGGACTTTCACGGGCTCACCTGCAATGATCAAACACCCTTTTTTGGTTGCTTTCCCTGGGAATACACACTTCATCTTTGAAACTTAGTTTCCCATAGGGCAAGAGTAAATGCTTCTGATTGGTGGAATGTGTGAGCTCAGGATGGGCACTGGTTAAACTGTGAATCAAGAAGCAGAAACCAGGAAGTGTAAGTGATAAATTACACATAAACATAATTATATGATTTTCATTCACCTAGCCTAATTTTGATTCTTGATTCTAGATGGGAATTTCCTGATAACTTTGAAAAAAGTAATCTAAAATCACATTCTTTCCTCCTCTTGGGTGAGAGCAACCAGAAACTATTTGTTCCCAAATCAGGCAAAAGCTAGCAAGTTCTTGGCCATCTGATAGGCAGAAATGAGGGGTGTTTGTATGGTACAGTCCTAACATTGTACTTGGTGAGCACCAGCATCACCCCAGGGTCTGCATATGCCCTTCTACATGGGGCATGCACACCCCCACATATATATGCTGTCTGCAAGGGCTACAATCAGTAGCTTGTATGGTCATACGAATGCCTCCCTGAGTCTATGGATTACTTTGAACATGGCATATTCTGCCTTAACCCTGAAGTGACAAATCGCATAGCCCAAGAGCCAATCCCTGCACCAGGTGGGCACACTGGGATAAGCCAGATCACTCCAACCTCCCACTCCCCAGCTTTTCCAAGCCCTTGAGCCACTAACTGAACTTGGGTCATCTGGGTCTCATTAGATCTCTATCCCTCTGCACCACAAAGTTGGGGAATTGATTAACCACGTTAGGCAGCAGAGCCATTCATCAGCCCATAACATACAGTAGCTGGATGAGAGCATTCATCAGGTGAAGGATCTAGCCCACAATATTCAGGACATGTCTCTTAAGGAGAAAATTATAAAGGTGGTTCTCAGTGCACATAAGTTAAGTTTACATGTAATCATGCGTGCTTGCAACTCTGAATGCTAGCTTTATGGTTGCTACCACAGGCAAGGCATTACATACATTTTCTCTGGTTAGGCACGTGGCCTTTCTTATAAGATGTTATGGTTCAGTTAACAGACTTTATTTGGGCCAGATGCTTTTGTTTGGTACCCCTTCACAAAAATTGCAATAGTAACCATAGGATATGGGCAAGACTATGAAAAATGTAAAACAGAAAATTCAGCCACCGATTACCATATACACCAACAACTACCCTTCGAAGTTTTGACACTTCAATAGAAGAAATGAAAGAAGCAGTCATGCAAGAAAAAAGGTAATTTTAGTGTAAACCACAAGAGATGAATGGTTGTCAAAAAAAGGCCTTGAGCATTTCCAATTTCACCAAGAACAGAAACATGGTGCACAGTAATATAGTGACTACCCTTTTTGAGGATTTTTATTTACTTATTTTAATTAAGTTAAAGTGCTTAAAATTTGTAGTATGTTCATTGAGGGAGGGACCCAGATCTTAAGGCAGATTGCTTTTCTCTGCTTGACCGAATTTGTGGGGTCAATGCCATATACAGTGTTACAAGTGGCATTTTATGATTTATGACTCTGGCTCCATACTTTTTATTGTTGGGAAATGCTGAAATACCATTATGCTGTATCATCACAAACAACTTTTCTTTTTTTCAGAATAATGTATTTTAAAAGCTTGCTGTATTATTTGCTTTTAAAATTTAAATAGTGCACAGCGTAAACAGCCAGATACATTTAGGTGATCTGCAAGTATAAGCATTATAGATATGCATCTTTCATAAGCTGTTTTTGTAAGCATATTTTGTTAAAACATTTAATTAAGCAAAACAGTATACTCATATTTTAAAATGAATGAACGCTAATGTAGCAGAGTTTTAAATGTTTCAAGGCTGCTTACGACTGGAATATAAACAAAAGCAGTAACTGTGTGGAAAGACAACTAAGAAACTGAAGAAGAATGTGCTGAACTGTGATAGAACAATGGACTGGTTGGTATATAATAATAATCATCCCCCTTTTTGCCATTTCAATATGGGATCAAGGTGTCACTGCTGTTGTCACATCTCTTGATCCAGAGCCACTCTCCTACCTTTTTCAGTAGTCATGCCTGAAAATAATATGTCTTTTCTCACATTATCTATTCATCTCTTGGCAGGGCATCCTCCTCTCCTTTTGCCTTCTTCCTGTTTTCCCAAATCTTTTTCTTCTTTTTTTTTTTTTGCAAATGTGACCAAATCACCATAATCTGTTGTCTCCGATTCTCTGCAGTTGGGGCTACTTTGGCTTGTCCTGTGATATCCTCATTTCTTTGTCTCACAGTGTGCATTCGACCACCCATCTCAGGCAGTTCATCTCCATCCCTTCTAGCTTCCTCATCTGCTCTGCCTTTACTGCCCAGGTTTCTGTACCATACAGTAGTACTGGTCACACCACCATTTTGTGCAGCTTACTTTTCTCTGTCATTCTTCTATTACACACTACCTCTGACTCATTATGCCAGTTGGCCAAAGCCCCTCTGACTCTAGCTTTTATCTTCTAATTCAGATTCACCTTCCACTCAACCACCTTAGCTAAATATTTGAAGATTTTAACCTACTCCACTATTTTCCCTTATATTCCAGTTTGCAGCTTTGTCTGATTTCTCCCATTTCTTATCACGACCATTGTCTTTCCAGCATACAGTTTCATTTTGTATGTTTTCCGTTTTACAAGTCCCTAACCACTTGTTGAAGTTCTTGCTCAGAGTCTGCTTGTAATGCCACATTGTCTTCATATAGCATATTTGTAGATCTTCCCCTTCTAACCTGTTTGTTAATCTAATCCATCAAAAGTCTAAACTGGAGTAGGCTCGGTAGCTGAACTCTGATGCAAACCTATTTCTACTGGCAAAAGCACCGCTGGTTCCTCTTTTAAACTGTAGCAAACTATTTGCTACAACTTATACGTTCCTACATGGAGCATAACAGCACTCATGTTTCAGTTAAAAAAAATTTGTCTTCTGCTTCTTTTTAAACTGTAGCAAACTGCTTACTACAAATGTAGCAAACAGTTGCTACAGTTTACACCCTGCCTGCACTGAGTGCTATGGCACTAATGTTTCAGTTAAAAAAAAATCTTCTTTTATTTAAACTGTGGCAAACTGTTTGCCACAAATGTAGTATAGCAATCCTTAGCTCATTTTTGGCAGGTTGATTGGTTTAACATCCAGCTTTTGCTCAACATAGCTATCCCAGGAGGTTATCTAATTTTAAGGAATATTTAGAGCTACATAGTTAAGACTCTTATACATAACACAAGAAGAAAGCTGCAATCCAAAGTGGAAAGGGATTATGATGACGTAGGGGGTAATTCAAGAAATAAAGAAAGAGTGGAGTTTTGGATGCAGATTCTTAAGGAGAATAACAACAGTTATTTAATTAGGTAGATGGATGAGTGTTCTTGTTCTAAAGAACCCTCGTCCATCTACCTACTTAACTGAATAAACTACTGGAAACTTCAATAAGGTGTCTTTATTTTTCCAGGGAGAATGTCAGAGAGAGAGTCTTCTACATCTGATAGCTAAAGTGATTTTTTTCATCTGGACTTATCCTTTATAATCTGTTCTGTGTTAGTCCTGTCAACCTCTGAGTCACAGGTGGGATAGCAGACTTCAATTGAGCCCTCTGGATTACCTCTGTTTCCTTTATGTAATGAGAAGATATTTGATTTCTTTCACAGGATGGAGAACATATATTTTTTATAGAATGATTTATTAATATAGCTGTTGGGTAGGCTATTCCTTCCACCACAAGCTTTAAGTATTCAGAGGGTAGATTGTCAGGGGCTAGTGTGGTGTTTATTTTATTTGTCTAAGTAGTTATTTGATGGTGGAAGTGCAGACTGGCTGAAATGAGAGGGATATATCAGGTCTGTCATTGTCAGTGGGTTTTGGCACATTTACAACAGTTAAATTATTAAAGAAAGAGGTTACTATTTGTACATAGCGGAAGTTAAATTGGGAGACAATGTGGATGAGGTCATCACTTATGGATGTAGATGGTTGTAAGCTTTGGCCAGGACATAAGCCTCCTATGATTAAAAGAAAACCAGAATGACCTGTGATTTGTTAGACTGCAGTTTTGTAAGTTTGTGAAGTAGGTTTTCTTGTCCTATTTTATTTTGTTTTTAGTGATGTTCCTAAGATGCTAAACGTATGGTATGTTTTTGTCTGCTTTATCCTTTCCCCAGGACTTCCAGGCTTTTTCTCATTTTTTTTTGTTTGATGTTCTGTTTGTTTAGTAAGCCATGGAGTTAGGTTGGATCTTTTTGTTCATATGGGGGCATACATATTGAGAGCCTTAAGAAAGGCTGAAATAAATGTGATGCGTG
This sequence comes from Protopterus annectens, assembly GCF_019279795.1. Taxonomy (NCBI): domain Eukaryota; kingdom Metazoa; phylum Chordata; order Ceratodontiformes; family Protopteridae; genus Protopterus; species Protopterus annectens. Next base: position 596,764,010 of record NC_056739.1, on the reverse strand, counting down.
TAGCTGTCTTCAGTTGAAGAGCTTTAGATCGGCTATGAATTGTTGAAGGATAAGAGGTTCCTGGCTTGACTGTTGGTGTTGTTTCTGTACAGGTTATTGGTCTCTGTTTATGTAAGTAGGTATGTGGTCACTCAGGGTGTCTGGAAGTGAGCCACAGGAAAGTATTTTTATTTTTTTGGCATGTTGGCCAGAATCTGGTCTATGGTGGACTGTCCTGTACTACTCTTATTATAAGGGGTAGAGGTGGATAGAAGTTGAATTAGGCCGTGTAGATTTATACCATTGTTGGAGGAGTTGCTTTTGACTGTTAGACAATCTGTGTTAAGGTCTCTTAATATAATTGTCTCATGTGGGCTACTTATAGATACGCAATGAAACAATTCTTCAACTGTGTCATTACTGTTTCTAGGTGGAATGTATAACCTATAATACAAATGCTTTTGTTTTTGTTAAGTTTAAACATGGGTATATTAATTTCTGTATTTTTGAATGTTGTATGTTACGAGATGTCTAAATTGTTTTTATAGAGGAGAGCAGACCCTCGCCCCCCACCCCCCACATACACGCACACACTTTTTGTTAGTTCTGTCTTGTCTGAGGATATTGTAGCCAGGGAGGAGGATTTCTTCATTTTTTTTATATCATACTTTGGCCAGGTTTCTGTAGCTATGACTGTATGTGGAGATTATACTGCTATTCATACATGGAATTTAGGAACTTTATTATGTATACTACAAAGGCTTATGTTGTAGGGGTGTAACCTTGAGGTTTCTGTTGATTTTGGGTATGACATATTATAGCTATTACAAGATGAGTTTGAGGAGGTTGAAGATGGGATTGGGCCAGTGTTTGGATGGATATCACCACTAAGGAATATTTAGTGATGGAAATGTGGTTTGTAAATAAGTGTTTATGTTCATTTTTTTTGGGGGGGGTAATATGTTTGGTTTTCATTGTACAGAGTGTTTGGTTATTTGGAGTATTTTATGATGATAGATGATTTTTAAGAGGGAAAAGAATAGGTGATATGAAAAAGTGGGGTTGAGAAGTGTCATTGGTTACTTTGGTGCCAGAGTGGTGGTAGATGAGAGGTTGGGGTGAATGTTGATATAGTTGTGGAGTATGGCAGTCATAAAAGTAATAGGAGGAGGAGTAAGAACTTGTAGATACTATTCATTATTCTAGTGGGTGATGAGGAAATGGTAGAATGAGTGTTCATTTCAGCAAGGAGATCTCACAGGAATAAAAAGTAGTGGCTATTTTAGCAGAACAGGTTTTAGGAGTAGCATGTCATAGAAGATATTGTGTTTGTAGAGGTAGAATGGGAAGGTGTTTCATTTTATTGAATAGAGAAGTCTCTGACTTTTGTGTTCAGTGTAAAGATAAGTTGGTGAGATGGGTGAGTACGTTTCCTGAATGGTGGTGGGCACAGATGTGGGTGTGGCTTAAGCAGTATAAATGTACAAGGGGTGGGTAAGAATTGGAGTCAGGTTAGGGGTGCAGAATTAGCCCAAGCAGAACCAGGATGAATAGAGTGGGGGCCTGCCAAGTGCTGGGAGCAATCCTCACCATAAACAATCACTAAGGAAAGTCTGCTCAGGTAAATATGAAAACTGCTGTAGAAATCATTAAGACTGTTGTTAAGAAATAGAGCAAGTAAAAGATATATCAGTACATGAGGTGCTGGCTAAGTGGCAATTTACAGAAAGAGAGAGAGAGGCAGTTGGAGAGATAAAGTGTTCAGTACACATATGCTCTCACTTCAAGCTATGTTAGTGACAATGTATGTGGTGGAAACCTGGGGAATGTAGCTAATCTTGCCTTTTGCACATAAAATAAGCAAATAAAAAAAGCTGTGCAATAAAATGTGCATAAACTAAACTGAGAAAAACATGCCACATTGAAAGTATGGTGTTTTTCTAGGATGTACAAAACATGTTAACTAGGCTGAAAGTATAGCTGCATGACATAAATTTGGTCAGTACATTCCAATGGTGAGAAAATGGGCTTAAACCTTTGAACAGTGAGACTGTTTAGCAATTGTCTATATGGAACATACAATGCTTGAGTCAAATACTTGATATCTGTAAGCACGCATTTATTCTAAATTAATTTAGATGTTTTAAAAACAGAGGCTTGCGTTCCCTTTAAAGTTTGCAGTTATATCATTTTATATTGTGATGCAGTATAGAGCAATGTAAGCTATTTTATTTTACTAAAGTAACTTTAGAGGGATTTAATTAAGATATTCCTCCATAGTAGAGTTTCTTTACATAGGGTGGTATTCATAGCCAAGGACTGCACACGAGTGCAAGTGAAATTGTTGAACAATGACATTATGTGGAATTAAAATGTGGGATGTTGAACAAAGTGGCATTAGTTGTCACGTGTGTCATTTGCGATGAACATCCCAACTAGACTGTGCAGAGCTGTAACGGTGCAAGTTAAAGAAAGTGTGCAGGAGAAATCCAACATGTATATAACACAAAGGTCATATGCAACTTCATAAGTTTGCTAAGCAGACAAGTGCAGCCTTGCACTAATATCATGAGACTTCACACAAGATGCTTTATGTACCATGGCATACTGGTGCTGGCATGAGGATAAACACACTGCCCCAGAAGCCTAAATATGAAGGTGACTTCAGGAACACCAGATTATGTTTATATCAGTGAAAAGAGGGCGGAGAGAAAAAACAGAAAAAAGAGAAGACAAGAAAAACTGCGCTTATTTGTGCCTGCAACTTGTGTAAGGGTGAGCTTTGCACATGTGTAACTGACTATAAACACTACCAAATGTTTATTTTAACCTATTAATTTATTGGCAAAATGGGACAGTCCTAAAATGATGCACATTATATGCAAGATTCAAACAAATTTTATATTGCAGATACATAAGCACATACACTGTAAGTATACATACTATACATACACACACACACACACACACACACACACACACACACACACACACACACACACACACACACACACACACACACATAGTGTAGCTGTAGTTTTTACTAACTGGTTTGTCTGTGTGACGTTTTACTCTGATTTAGCTTTTGCATCCTGTGTAAACAGCATATTATAGTTGAAATATTTGTCTTATGGTTTGATTTTTAAATGTTTGTTTATGAAGAAAATGAATGTCAATGTCTTACAGAGGTCTATTGCAATATATCTAAAGCTTGTATTGCATTTATTTTTATCAAGAAAAACAGTCAATAAACATCACTTAAAAAGGTTTTGATAGGGTACCTTTTATTTCATTTTCTCATAGGCATCAGCATTTCCTTTTTTTCTTTCCCAAGTGTTTCCTGATATATTCACAGCCAACTCCAGTATCACTATTGTTAGTCAGTCAGTGTGTCTGCCCTCTGGTACAGCAGGTTAACATGGACTGCTACGTCCCACCACCACTACAACGTTTTTTAACATTTCTTAATTAATGTTTTAGAAGGGCACATCCCAGTTACCTGGGCTTCTGCCAGGCATTACACAGTTAAAGTTTAATCTCTTATTTTCTTCCAGCAAATGACCATTGACAGCTGCTCCTTCTTATCGCTATCACCCTGATCTCATCCTCAAACCCATGTCACTAGAGGCACCAGTCTGATGACCTGACTCAACTATTCAGCCAGCTTCAGAAATATCATTCTATAGTCAGAAATGTATCTAATTTATAGCAATATTCCCCTAATTATTATTAGTCACAGCAGACAAAAAATTGGCAAGGTGTACTTTACATGAGTAAATTATAATTTTGTGTACTTAGATCAATAACTGAGACAGTACATCATAGAAACAAAGAAAGTAACACTAAAAGTAACATCAGAAACATCTAACAAACATTTTTGTTCCCCTGTTCCACCTTCTTCTTACACATAACCTTACAAAAAACCTTTCCCTATTAGTAACACAACACAACACAAGACACTCAGACACCCTTCCCATATATACCCTACCACACATGAACAATACTAAAAATATCCCCTTACCTTGTTATTACTCTAGCCCTAACCTGGAAAGACTCACATACACACTGCCATCCCTAATGCAAAAACATTCAGAATTAACACACACACACACACACACACACACACACACACACACACACACACACACACACACACACACACACACACACACACACACACACACACACACACACACACACAGCTACTTACCTTAACTGAAAGCCCATCCCATACATAGCACAAACAATTAGACATTACCACATTGGGTAAACCTTGCATGTGACAAAAACATTGTTCAAAGTAAAAACACAGTAATACATTCTGCTGACCAGATCAATACTCAACATAATGAACTGTAGCCACACACACACACACACACACACACACACACACACACACACACACACACACATATATATATATATATATATATATATATGGGTTCCTATGAGTTCATCGAAATGTCAAATCACCGACACTCACCTCTTCGACACCAAACCATCGACTTTCATATCATCGGCAATTCCGGTAAGCGATTTTCCCCCCTGCAGGACCCATGGTAGCGCTTGTTTCTCTGGTACGACATAAATAACAACACTTTCAAGGTAAATTATACAGAATCACGTAAACCCTACTCGTTGTAACACAGGAACAAGCTCTACCATGGGTCCTGCAAAGGGGAAGATCGCACCGGAATTGTCGATATGAAAGTCGATGGTTTGTGTCAAGAGGTGAGTCGTGATTTGACATTCGATGAACTCATAGGAACTATAGATACATATATACATATATATACACACACACACACACACACACACACACACACATATATAGATATATATATATATATATATATATATATATATACACACACACACACACACACACACACACATATATATATATATATATATATATATATATATATATATATATATATAGGGGTCTACTTTGTTTCATTGAAAGCTCATTTCACTGAATTTCATCTCACCCTCACCAAATTGCTGAAAGCTCAAATTACTGAAAACTCATTTCACCAAATCTCATTTCACGGAAGTGAAGTACTGGCACTGTGTAGAGTACTGTAAGGCAAGTAAAAGGTATATGCCCTTTTCCCCACTGTAGTGCGATCCTGGAGTTAGTATATATAGTTGGGGGGTGGGGGGGGCATCGGCCCCCCATAGGGGGGTGTGGGGAGTGTAGCCCACCACTTACTTTGGGTATATATTGTCTTCTTGAAACAGTTAGTCATTGGTATTGTAAGTATGCATATCTAAGTTTTAAAATGTATTGTTTTGAAGCTTTCGTGAAATATAATATAAAACCAAACTAGGTGGGGGGCTATGCCCCACACCCCCCAGTGTGGAGGGCTGTGCCCCCCACACCCCCCAACAATATATACTAACTCCAGGATCACACTACAGTGGGGAAAGGGCATATACTTCTTACTTGTGTGTGTGTGTGTGTGTGTGTGTGTGTGTGTGTGTGTGTGTGTGTGTGTGTGTGTCTGTGTGTGTATGTATGTATATATATATATATATATATATATATATATATATATATATATGTATGTGTGTGTGTCTGTGTGTATGTGTATGTGTATATGTATATATATATATATGTGTGTGTGTGTGTGTGTGTGTGTGTGTGTAAATATATATATATATATATATATATATATATATATATATATATATATATATAGGTCTAGGGCACATGCTTGACTAGCATATGTCTGAATCACAAAACATCGAACACACAAACACAAAAGCGCTTAACATCAAAAAGCGCTTCCGTGTATGTGTAGTTCAAAAAAAAATCTACATTTCTGCAGGAGGGCTTCGGCCCCCCCTGCACCCCCCACACCTCCCTACTTTATTAATCTTACTCCGAGATCGCACTGCAGTGGGGATAAGGGAATTTTCCCTTACCAGCACTGTAGTCCGATCTATGAAACAGGCACACATACACGGAAGCGCTTGTCGATGTTGAGCGCTTTCGTGTATGTGTGTTCGATGTTTTGTGAATCGGACATATGCTAGTCAAGCATGTGTCCAGATCCCATATATATATATATATATATATATATATATATATATATATATATATATATATATATATATATATATATATATATATATATATTAAGAAATGAACTTCGTAACAATAACAGCATTCAAAAAATAGTAAATAACACCAACAACTCTTGTAGTAGTTTAGCGCTTTCGTCTTATTTATTATCAAGACTTCTTCAGAAAGACATGTTTCATAACTATGAGCAACCATTTTCACTTCCTTTAAATACATTAGTTCTAGCAGGCCATTTAAATTAACAACAGTTCTTTTCCAATAGAAAAGTGTGAACAGGCAGGGTGCTGTGTGCATTTTCATTAACATTACAATCGCAGTTACAGAAGGTAAATTGGTCAGTTACAGAAGGTAAATTGGTCAGACAGTAATAGCCTTGTGGTGACGTGTGCATACTAAAAAAGGGGACTGGGTGCAAAAAGGGATTGTGTGCAAAACAAAAAAATATATATATATTTTATTACAAATATGGGGGAACTGGGAAGGATGAGAGTCATGCTGTGATAATTCTAATATAAACACGTAACTTATGAGGCCCTGCCTCCAAAGGTAAGTAAAGAAGTGCACGGAGAAAGGAGGAGGAGTCAGGTAGAGAGTCCTACTATGCTTGGGTATCAGTGTGTGTGTGTAGAGAAATGTGTGGGTATGCCACTTGATGGGGGAGTGGGAGGAATGCGGTGTGGACTTGAGGGGGGTCTGTTAGGGGGCCTCCCATGACAAGGAGTGTGGAGCTGGGGTTTGATGGGTAGGAGAATATGAATAATAGAGTGTCCCAGAAGACTGTCAGTGCAGATGGTATCACCCCTTGTATGGCTGCGTGAAAAGTGAGACCAGGGGGGATGTTGTTGGGGTCAGCGGGGGCTAGCCTGATGACTGGGAGCATGTGTGTAGGGGGTTGGGGGGAGGCAAAAGTCAGAGAGAGAGAGAGGAAACATTATATTCACTTGCACAGTTGTAAATCCATAAACACATTAAATCCTCTTGCACAATTCTTCAAACCCTATCACATTTCAGTCTCTATACCATTTAAGTGCACATTTAATGTTCAGTGTCTCGTTGAGACCTGGATAGACATCAGCTCTCAGTTCTATCTGCCATTTTAATTCCCGGACTTGCAGGAATGTTTCCATGTCCCCTACAAATTCTGTTATTTTTTCCAGCGCTGTGAATTTGAATCCTGTGAAGTTTGGGCAAATAGCACTGTGTTCAGCCAAGGCATTCAAACTGTCCTGTTTGTGTATTGCTGCAGTGTGTTCTTTAATACGGCTACTCAGCTTTCTGTTCATTTTGCCGATATAGAAATTCCCACAGTGTTCGCAGAAAGCATAGTAGACTACATTTTTTGTGTTGCAGTCATAGTGGTCATGTAGACTGACAGTTCTGTTGCAGTGCGGGAAGTTGACATTGTTGCCTTTTCGTATGTGTACACAGGTGACACACTTGCCGCAGTCAGACATTCCAGGTTCTGTCAATACTTCGCTCTGTGGGGATGGGCTTTTATTCCTCTCGAACGCACCACCAAAAGAAGAGGTTCGTTTGAAACAGAAGTTCGGGGATGTCCCAAGTAACTTTGTCAGACCTTTTTCTCCTTCCAAGATGTCCCAATTGTTGGTGAGGACCCCTCTGATTCCAAACATATCTGTGGAAATTGGAAGGGGGAAACTTGACACCCAGTCCTTTCTGTGCCCTTGCTGTGAATCCCTTTTCCAGGATTGGTGGGTACCTGGAGTGTCTGTGCTCTATGATCTCTTGGAACAGGTTGTCTACTAAATACTTTGGGTATTTTCTTTCTAAGAACAAGTTTCTGAGGTAAAAACCTTCCTTGATGAAAACCTCATCCCTAAAAATGAGTCTGGATAACCGGATGAATTGTCCTTTTACAATATTCTTTTTCATGAAATGGGGATGCTGGCTGCTGAACTCTAGATAGTTATTCCGGAAAGTGAGCTTGCGGTAGATGTTGGAGTCAAACTGTCCACTTTCTGGGTCAATAGTGAGGTGGATATCCAGGAATTGAGTGGTGGTTCCGATATGTCCTACCATGAGGGTCAGGAAGTCCAGACTCTGGAAAAGGGTTTCCAGAAAATTGCTCAGAGAAAGTCTGTCCCCCTTCCAGACAAAAAAGACGTCATCAATATAATGCCTGTACATTATGGTGTTGTTGAACCCGGGCAGTGATTCAACCTTATCCATTTCCCAGGCACTGAGGACTAAGTTCGCATATGCCGGTGCCATTTTGGACCCCATGGCTACCCCTTTCTGTTGGTGGTAAATCTTCCCATTGAATTGAAAGAAGTTATTTCTTAATACTGCTTCTGTTAACCTGCATATAGTATTAATCTTAGTCCCACTTAGGTTGGAGTGCCTGTTCAGGTACTGTCTGGTGAGGGTCAGTCCTTTGGCGTGGGGGATGTTCGTGTAGAGTGCTTCTACATCTAGGCTGACCAGTAAATATTCCCCTCCATCCAGCCTTAGTTTGTGGATGTCATTTAGAAAAACCCAGGAGTCCTTGGTGTAATATTTGCTGTTCTGTACAATGGGGTTAAGGATGTGGTCCACGTATTGTGAAATCTTTTCTCTTTTTGTCCTTCGGTTCGATACCACACAATCCCTTTTTGCACACAATCCCTATTAGTATGCACATGTCACCACAAGGCTATTACTTTCTGACCAATTTACCTTCTGTAACTGACCAATTTACCTTCTGTAACTGCGACTGTATGCACACAGCACCCTGCCTGTTCACACCTTTCTATTGGAAAGGAACTGTTGTCAATTTAAATGGCCTGCTAGAACTAATGTATTTAAAGGAAGTGAAAATGGTTGCTCATAGTTATGAAACATGTCTTTCTGAAGAAGTCTTGATAATAAATAAGACGAAAGCGCTAAAGTACTACAAGAGTTGTTGGTGTGATTTACTATTTTTTGAATGCTGTTATTGTCACGAAGTTCATTTCTTAGTTAAAATTTCTTCTCTTCGTTCATTTTTTTGAGTGCGGTTAATTTTAGGTATGTATATATATATATATATATATATATATATATGTGTGTGTGTGTGTGTGTGTGTGTGTGTGTGTGTGTGTGTGTGTGTGTGTGCGTGTGTGTGTGTGCGTGCGTGTGTGTGTGTATATATATATATATATATACACACACACACACACACACACACTCACACACACACACACATGCACGCACATACATTTTTATATAGCTAATTAGCCATTCTTTTCTTTGAGAAAACATGAACACATGGAAAATTCACAAAGACAGTGACCAGAAGTCAGGAATGAACCACAGGCACTGAAGCTAGGAAGGGGGCATTGGACCAGTGTGCTGCTTTTAATGTTTATTAACCTAGGTTCATAAGTCTTCTGCAAAAGTTGCGTGCCTGTGTGGTTGCTCACATCTGAACAGCTCCAGTCATGTTTACATCCTTGCAGAGACGAGGCCTGCAAACACTGAAACAGTACACAAGATGACCCTTCACTAGTAGTTTGTACTGAGAAATAACAACATTCTTGTGTTTGCTAGCAACTCTACCCTGTATGAATCCTGATATACTATCTTACTTTTTACTTTAGAGTCATTCTCTACACATAAGTCATTTATAATATATATTGCAAAGTGTGTTTCTACATCTGTTGTTGAGTAATTCACCACTAAATGCTTGCTTTTTCTTGAATTTCTCATACACACCTATGGCTGCTGATCAGGCAGAAAGTTGTATAATGAGCAACAACTTTGAGTCAACAGTTGCCGTGTTTTCTTCTTTCTCATCTAGTCACATTATGTCTCATTTCATTTAAAATATAAATGTGTTTCTATAAGGTTGACATGTTTTTGTTAAACTCATTTTCTTCTGTCTTTTATATATCATTCAAAGGTTAACTGAGAACACATCCTCGGGGAAGACAAATCTGCAGGTAACATGATTATATATCAGGTGGTTGCTTCACCCTCCTTCAGTGCTTATGCATATACAGAACAAAAAAAAAGAAAGAAAGAAAAAAGCAGCACATGGACCCTTGAGAAAAGGGCCATATGGAGATGTACTTTACAAATCATTTGAGTTCATTCTGTATGGAAGGCTGCAGTTGTAATTAACGTTTTGTTTTTCCACCAAGACTTAGCCATCCGGTATTAAATAGCTGTTCTCAACCTCCCCCTTCTGTATAAAAGCACATCTGGTCATACTTTATGCACCCAGTGAGAGTTCCCAGAGCTTTACAATTTGGAATGTTTTCATTTTTTCTAGCGGGAGGAGTTGTCCAGCAGCTAGACAGCCCAAGATGTCAGGGTGCCTAGCCATCCCTCTGCTAGAGAATTATATAAGAAAAGAAAAAAAAAAGAAAGAAAAAAAAATCAAGTTAGTTTCCATTTCAATAGTAGAAGGAAAAATCGAGTGAACTGCCTCCATTTGCAAGTTTTCAAGTGCATTTTGAAAAGGGACAGGCTGTAAAATCTATTCAGTCTGAGCTCCCTTCAATTGATATGCTGCAAGGCGTGAACAATCTTTCTGGCAGAAAGGCACAAGCTCAGTGCACGGCTCACCGGACACAAAGGGGGTGAAACAAGCCAGAAAATGCTATTCATCCCTTTCACTTCTATCAATCAGGCCCAGAGAGAGGGAAAAAAAAGCTTACGCTACCCTCCTCCCTCCCCCACCCTCTCCTCCCCTCCAACAAAGGTAGGAAATAGAATTTATGGTTACTGTAAACACAATTTAGTATTATTTTTATTTTTTCTTTGCTTGTGATACGCTATTCAGCAGGGATGAGCTGTCAGTCTGACAGCAGCACCCATAAGTTTTCTCACTATTGAAAAAAAAAAACTTACTTCCTGAAATGCATATGTTGATATTTGCATTCCAGTGTGACATTGGGCCATTTGTATTAGGACAGCTGTGAAATTTTTTTTATCATCACATTAACTATGGGAATTTTTACAGACCAACCAGTATTGTGGCCAAAATTAGATTTCTAAGTTAAGTTGCATAAAATAAGTATGTAAGCCATTTATAGCCCTAATATAACTGCTTTTCACTGTCTGTTACTAATGACATCTCCCACACTACCACTTTTGATTATGAAGACTGCAGGAATTGCTTCTTTCTGAAGTGTTACATTTAATCACTGTAAAATTTTAAGACAGGCAGTGATATTTAACAAATGTCTTTTAAACCAATACATATGTCAGATTTTAAGCAAACTTGCATTTCCAGATAACTTCTGAGTTTTGTGCTCCTCTCAGTCAGGCTTATTGCTAGAAGCTCAGATGTACATCACCGAGGGGTTTGTAGATAAACTAGCTGTGATGTTGAATGAAACCGAACCATTCAGGCATACATGTCATTTTCATATGGTGATGTCTCAGGACAGTCGATATTGCACATTCTGGTTCCATTAGAATTAAAATGTTACATAAGTGGTAATTAACTGGGATATAAAGAGCTGCTTTCATTGCTCCAAGGGTTGTGGTATAACTCATAAAACATGCCGCAATTTGATAATATTTTTGTTACCATTGACCACAGTGACTGAACTGAGGGATTTAATGCAGCAAATCTCCTATACAGTGGGTGCATTATGGCCTAATCCTGGTCATGACCAAGGTCTGGTGAATGACCTGCTATTTTTGATCTTCCTTCTATGAGGAAACACTTATACAACTATAGATATTTCACAAGGCAAACAATACAATTAAACCAAGACATAACTTCTGACACCTGCATGAAACTGCTGTTAACTTCCATAACAGTTCCTCTTCATCACAGCATTTAGCTGAACAATGCTGTGTTGTGACCATCTAGTAGTCTTATACCTGATATATTTCTGCTAAGACTGTTAGTCATTCATCTGGTATGCTCCTGCTAAGGCTATCTCAAAGATAGGAGTATAGGTGTGTTGCTATGAGACTCAGTGACAATAGTGTGTGTGTGTGTGTGTGTGTGTGTGTGTGTGTGTGTGTGTGTGTGTGTGTGTGTGTGTGTGTGTGTGTGTGTGTGTGTGTGTGTATTTAATCACGAGTGGTCATACCTCTCAACCTCTTAGAACAAAAAATCTGGAAAAAAACATAAATATTATCTCAGTGCAAATTAGCCTCAATGTATTGTTGTCCTTCTTTGTATTATATCTACTCATCACTTAACCTCCTTTCCAAGGTATTATGTAAAACTACACTCACTATTGTATGTTTGTTGTTGTTTTTCTTTTGGCTTTTCCCAGTTAGGGGGCACCACAGCAGAACTCCGGTCCACTAATGATTGGCAGTAGATTTTTACGGTGCGGAGGTGCCAGCCCAATGCCCAACCTTCAACGAAGGCATGCCCATTCACGCATGTCTTTTGAATGCCACTCGACCACGGGGAGGACATGCAGACTCCACACAGAAGGTGCTCCAGCCAAGAATCTAATGGGAGAACCTCTTGTTGTGAGGTGCTATATATAAATTTATTGCTTATTTGTGCTAATTTTTCTCTGTTCAACCAAATTGTACTCTACTGTGGAGCTTTTCTCCCCAGGTCTCTGCTGAAAATGGGCCTCACAGCTCATTCAGACTAACCCGGTCAACAAATGTAAAATACATAAAATAAAAAATAAATAAATGGGGGGGAACAGAGGCCCCGAAACAGAGACACTTTTTAAATATTGCCCTTACAAACTTAAGTTGAAAGAACAACAGGTTTTGCATTAGCATGAATTTTCTGAAGGGCATGAAGACTGCAAGTCAAATGTCTGTCATTATTTTCTGACTTCATCCCTCAATGATTTACCAGTGATTTGCCAGAAAACCACAATTTTATGAGAAACAGTCCAAAAATAGTTGGCAAAAATCTGGACATTCTGCAAAAATCTGTACAGTTGAGAGGTATGTGGGTGGTTGAGCCAGTTGGCACAAAGTGTTGAGGGTATCATGTGACAGAAAAATTCCAAATAATCTAAAAATATAGGAAGGGAGAAAATAAATAGGTCAGTTTAACCTGGAAAAGGCAAAATACTTCAAAGCCTTATTGCAGAGCACCAGCTGTAAGGCATAGGGAAGGATAATTATATATGCTACTCTGCATATAGGTTTGACTAGCTTTTTTCAGTGTTGTAGAGCCAAATAGAATCAACAGACTGACAGTCCTATGGCCAGCTGTCAGTTCTCAGTGGCAGTACTATAGGCAGAGATCATATGGTAGACAGTCTTGGCACAGACAATCTTCTTATATAAAACTAGGGTATTCATGCAATAGTATAGGCTGAAATGTGCAGGCTGCACTGTACATGTCTCAGTGGACACAGACCACATACACAAAACACCAACATTTTCCACTCTATGATGGATACTGTGATGGACACAGTGATCACATCTTCCATCAATGATTGTTATTCAGGTGACAGCATAAATATGGATGCATTCCTCACAGGTGCATGCACACACATGCGCTCTTGCACAATACACACACACACACACACACACACACACACACACACACACACACACACACACACACACACACACACACACACACACACACACACACACACACACACACACACACACACACACACACACACACACACACACATATATATGCATGCCATTATGTACAGTGGGAAAGGCCTTCCTTAGTGACAGAATGTGCCCCATAATCAAATGGCTCAGTAAGATATTTAGCTATATAAACCCCAACTCTGTGTGAGTACTGTGTCAGAAATCCCACAACACCTAGGTCATTAAACTAAGCTGACCTATGGTATTCCACTACCTAAAACAATATATAAAATACTGGACCCAATGTTTTTGACTTGTTTACCATTTGCTACCCCATACCATTCTAGATATTATCATATTTCTGATTCATTAATTACTTTTTTAGCAGGCAGCAGTTATGGTTTCACCTTCTACTAAAAAGGTAAAAAAATAGTCTTTAATTGCTCATGCCTGAAGTTAGCACATTCTCATTATATGTTAACAATTTCTGTCGGTGCCATGATGGGTTTAGGATTATTGTGAAAATGAATGCTAGTGGAGTCAGTCAGTCATTGCTGAGTGCTTTCTAACATCAGGAACTGTGTTTTCATAAGAGCAGCCTCCTGTTAAATACAGAGAACATGAAGAGCATTGCTTTTTCTACGCAGCAAGAGAAGTAATCACTTCCTATGCATTCCAAATGAGTAACAGATATCTCTCTGTCCCTATACAGACACTGCTTCTGCAGCAATGTCCAGGGGGAAATAGAGACATAATAATACTACCTGATTAATCGTAATTTGGTACCAATAACTGTTTAGACTGTTGTTTCTGGAATCCCTGAGTATGTGCTGCATTATGCAAAATGATGAGTACAGATAATTATTATATCCTCTAGTGGCCCTACTATCCTTTGCAAATATTTATTCATTCTACAGCTACCAGCTTAATCAATTCCAGCATTGCAGTAGTCAATCCAAGCAGTCAGTGAGCAAAAGTAAGATATATTAATACCTGACAGTCAGGGCACCAGCCTGTTACGCTATGCTCACACAAACTAAGCAACACATAGCATGTGCAGTGTGGACACATTTCAGCACTGCTAATTCAGCTATGCCACCTGTTTAGAATAAAATGTGGGCACCTGTTGAAACCTCAGACATCAGGAAGGCGTGGAAACTCTGCATAAGAAGTATCTCAGTCAAGAACTGTACTACCAAACTGGACACTATGACACGGAGAGGTTGGTCACTGCCCTGCTTTGCCATCCTGCTCTCTACATAGTTAAGTTAAATTATGTTTGTTAATGAAATGAGACTGACCAGGGGACCAAAATGCTATAGCAGTTCATTGCTTTGAAAATAAAACTGTTATGCTTAAGCTTGTCATGGTCATAAAGCCAACTCCACTGGCATGGAGGGACAGAGCCCTGATTACTGCCCAGATGACTCAGGTGTCTGTTGGAGCTAGTGTGGTGAAAATGGGTGCACTCATTGTGGAAGGGAAAAGGACAGATCTGGGTTATCTAATGTCACAATCTGTCTGAGTAGCAGTGGTGCTGCAAGGGAAAGCCAGAGTTGAGCATTTTTTTGGCTTTGTTCATTTAAACATTACAGGTAACAAGAGATAAGAGTGTTCAGTAGCTTTGGAGAGAGTGTTGCAGCTCCCACTGTGATGTGGGTCACTCTGCTCCTGCCCATGGAGAGTTTAGGATTATCTATTCCACCTTTCTTGCAAGGATGTTGACAAAGGCACAAACAACATTTGAATGTATGTGTGATGGTCCCTCCAGACTCCAATCATCCTCATGCTACTGGGAATACCTAACGTGGGAAGAGAAGTGGGTGGTGTCAAACTGGGGAGGGCTGATGGTCACTAGGCACTGGGGTAAAAAGGACCAAGAAAAATAAAAAAAAATGTGAATGTGCTCTTCTTCTAAGGAATGCAATAAATCTTTAATCAGTACTGTATGGTTTATTTTTATTTTCTTATTTTTTTCTGTTCTTTGCTGAGCTTTTCTTCCTGGGGGTCCCATTAACAATGGGAGCCAACCCAATGGAAATCCTCATAATCAAACCTACATACATGCGTACATACATACATAAATAAAGAACTAGGTTCCTAATGGATCCAATCTGTTCATATGCTACTCTGCGTCATACTTGACAGCATAACCCACTGTTAGTTGTGGAGCCTACACATTCTATTCTCCTTCCCTTCTTCATCTTAACATTATCCAGATGATAGCTGTATTGTAGCATAGTGTGGCAGGTGTCACTCAAGGATGTGCCAAAACGGATGTTGTGTAACTAAGATTGTAATCAATACTGTGATATCAGTTGTTAAAAATGATGTGTCGTAAATAACTTTGTAAATACTGCTGTACAGAACATAATGTAATTTTTTTTTTAAGATACAGGGGCATTTACTAGAAAAAAATGTTCATTTGAGCATTACAGGTAACAAGAAATTTTGTTAATGTCATATATATATAAAAAAAAGAGGTCTATGGCACTGGACATCAGAGAAGTTGGCCTTTCAATGCATGGGAGTCTGTGTTTGGAACACCAGTTCTGGGAAGTGTGTTGTGGAAATGAAAAGGCAACCTGGAGGAATCCAAGAGGTTTGGAGATATTCTGCTGAGAATCTGACAAGGAGGAAGCTGTCTGAGCTTATTTTGGGATTAGACCTGAACTGGGATGAGAAAAATATGCAAAATAGAGATGGCAACTGAAGATACAGACTAAGGGATGAGCTGTCTTTCTTAGAAAGTTAGACAATGAGACCTTAGTGCCTGCATTGGAAGGAGAGGAGTCACTGCCTTCTATCTCAAAACAAACTGACTCTGAGGAGACCTCCAGAGTTGGCTGGTTGCCATAACGTGGATAATCTTTAAAAAAGGTATAATGGGAAAATGACAACTTTGAGCTGAAGAAAGGAAAATACATCCAGATTTACAGGGAGAAGCTGAACAAAATGCTTTAACTTCCTCCATGTAATTCAAGTTACAAAATGATTTACTGTATAGTATAAATAGAACAGGGAGGATGAAGTGTATTAACAGTTAATGCTCAGACCTTTCAGAATCCTAGTGATAAGTTTAGCACATAGACATGTGCTAGAGGATACCTAGCCATGAATAAGAGTAAAGCACATATCCTAGTAATGTTTTACTGGCCAGGAATAATGGAAGACATTGAGAACTTCAGTACTGGATGTTCTGAATGCTGGAAGACAGACGCTCACCCAGGGTTCAAAGATCCTTTGATTACAGTGCTACCTCTCCTGCCACAAAAGTGTGGACCACAAACCTTCCTTATGTAAAATGACTACTATGGAGGCCAAGGGCTTAAATCAGAAATAAGAGGGTTAGAATAACAGTTACAATGTAATGAGGTTACTAACAAGTAGTAATAAATGCAGCAGATTAAATACAATTGAACACCATAAGAACACAAACACTGGGAAAGCAGCTGAATAAAGTCTGGTTGTTTTATTACCTGGGAAGGTAGGAAACAGGAGATAATTCAAGTTTAACAGACTAAGGGGGAGGGCCTTCCCAGCTGATCTTTAAATTCTCAGGAGAATGAGCTGATGAAATGAGACCAGCTGCAGTGCTCAAAATCAGATTTATAGTAGGGGTGGGCAACTCAAAAGCTATCAAGTTTAAAAGCACAACAGCAACAGGGAGGGATAGTCAGGCAGAGAATAGCAAGTCAAGCAAGCACTACAGCTAAAGATCCTAGTTGAATGTGAAATTATATTTCTCAGCTCCTCGCACTAATTAGCTGTATGTTATTCACTGTTTGCAAAATAATTATTTTCTAACTGATCCCTAGCCAAGACCTCTTAAAACTCCAAAAAGAACAAAAAAATTAAAACAAAACAAAATGCAATATAAGAGAAAGATAAAAAAAACAGAAGTAACCAAACCTTAAATGAATAACTCCAATCCAAAATCAAATCCATACAGATATCAGCAATAGTCAGACAGAGAACAGCAAGTCAAACAAGCATTACCACCAGCCACTGTTGTATGGGGCCTTGTGACTGTCTCTCTTGTTGAACAATGTGCTAGCCAACATCAAGCTATTTGCCAGACATAAGTCTAGAATGGTTTCTTCTTCTTTATTCCTTTTTACCCCACCCAGGAAGACCCGGGCTCTCCTTACATCCTGTTCTGTCTGTCCAGATATGAGCATTTAGTTCCCCCAGTATCAACATCAACTCATGTTGTCCTACGTACTCTAGTAGGTCTTGCAGATGCTGTCTGAATGCACTCTTTTCTTTGCTATCACAGCCCTGCTTTAGGACATTAGCTGGTATTATGAATATTGCCCTATCTTTGCACTGGAGTCTGATTGCCATGAGTCTGTCACTAATACTGATGACACCCCTCACTGCCTTCAGAAGCCTCTTCCTCATCACAACTCCCACACCATTTCTAGCCTGTCCTCCTCCTCTTGAGTAGTAAACTGTGGATCCCAAGCCAAGTGACTTTGTTGCACTGCTTTCCCATCTTGTCTCCTGGAGACATAGGATGTCTAGCTTCCACCTTACCATCATGTCATCCACTTTCAAGGTGCATCATGTCAGTGAACATACACTGAGTGTACCAATCCTTAGTTTATGTTTGGCAGGTTGATTGGTTTTACATCCAACTTTTGCTTAACAGTGCTATCCTATGTAAACTATGTTGGGCAACTTGACACTAACCAGACTAACCAGATAGTAGCTTATTGACCCAGGGCTGTTGAGATTTTATAGAGGGTAAACACTGATCTACAGTGGCACATGCACCTCCCACCATTAGCATTGGTTCCAGGTGTAGGTCAGAGTAGGCAGAGTCTTTATCCTGCTTATCACTAACAAATACCCATGCCTGTTTTTCATTAGTCAACACAACCAAATCACCTAAAGCCAATTTGTACATCAAGTGGCTATTTTTGACACAGGCATGCAGTCTGTGATCCATGTTCTCCTATCCGAGGACACTGAGCACCACAGGTGATACCCAAAGTGGTGGATCAATACAATTATTCCACCCATAGGGCACCATCTAGACTCTGTGCTGCTGCCCACAACTCCATTCTTGGATGAGTTTGAGGTGGAAACAGTCAACATGTTTTTGGGATGTGTCAAAATACTTCATAACAAACTAGGTTAAAACCTCTTTACTCTTGTAATAAACAAACTTGAATGTTATCTTGGCTGGTAGCAAGCATGTTTTTTGTCACGGAGCTATCTTGTTCAAGGTCATACTGTGACCATGTTACCTAATGGAATGATTAAATGTCTTTAATCAACTGTGTTTTTGGCATATACTTTATCAAATGGACACTAATGCCTCAGTAGTACAGAAGACTCATATGCAGGTCACACAGCTAGATAAATATAACTCTAAAATGGCCTTTTTTTTATATTTTTGTAATTGTGATTCTACCAAGAAAAATTATGTAGTAATCCTGATCAAGAGAAATTTCCCTTTTGTAATTACCCAAGCTTTAATATATCTACATGAGACATTTATCATGATTGGCTGCAGTAATCCTGTTCTTGCTAGACCACTAATAATAACAGTTTCAGTATGTGCACACTGTTGTGACACCTGCTTTAAGATGTCTGATGCATTATTATCTTTTGATAACCATGATTACATACTGGCTGAGGAGGTTCTGAATGTGATAGGTTAAGATCCTTTCAATAAACATACTACTTTCCTAAATAAATTAATGAATGTAAAATATTTATTTGAACCATCTAACTCCCTATATCCTGTTTGTAATAGCTTTACTTTCTTATTTTCTCAACATAAATTGTGGGATGGCTTTAATAATAATGAAATTCTGCTCCCAAACTATAATAAACTAAGAGCAGACAGACAAAATAAAAGGGCCGGCTGAGTCGCAATACTGTACAAAAATTATCTGCAGCTTATCCCTTCAACATTAAATCCTCCACAATTTGGTAAGGTAGAAATGGTCATATCTACCCTTACACTCAACCAAAACAAGATATTATCAACCATAGGTGCCTATTTGCCCCTGGTAATAACCTCTCTATTACAGAAGACTTCTCCTGGGTCTCATCCAATATTTCTCATGAAAAACTAATACTGGGTGATTTTAATATTCACTGTCTCTCTCGCTGTCCTCAGACTTACCTAACCAATCAATAAATCTTTATGATCTCTCCTAGCTAATCATCACTCCCATCTGTTATAAATTTCATACCTCTCAACTCTACACATTTTTGCAGCATGTTTAGATTTTTGTCTCATATTTTTGGTCTGTTCCTCATAAAACTTGTGTTTTTTAGGACAATCACTGAGGAATAAAGTTACTAAAGAAAGGCATACATTTGACATTCAGGCTTCATACACTTCAGAAAATGCATAATAATACAAGCCCAGCTATTTTAGCAATGTTCTAAGCTTATAAGAGCAATATTTAAAATCTGTCCCTATTTTTGGGCTTTTGTCCCCCAATTATTTTAGGC
Source organism: Protopterus annectens (assembly GCF_019279795.1). NCBI lineage: Eukaryota > Metazoa > Chordata > Ceratodontiformes > Protopteridae > Protopterus > Protopterus annectens. The sequence continues at coordinate 596,743,987 of NC_056739.1, read as the reverse complement.
TTTGTCAAGATTTCTTGTGCTGAGAGATTGAGAGGTATGGTTATAATAAAAAGCAACACTAATGGAACATTAAGTGACTGGATTCTTACTTGCATGCCTCATAAAATCTTTACCTTAGGTACCCTTTCAAATACCCTAAGGGTTCATCTCCCAATCTACTTAATAATAAAGCAAATTAATATTCAAAAGCTGCCACATTTTAGCAAATCATGTAATATCACACATTTCAACAAATACTTGTTTATCTCCTATCTAAAGCTATATGACTGGAGCACTTTAAGATACCTTTCACTTAATGACTCAGTAGCTCTTTTCAAGTCTACTTCTTGAACATCCTAAATGAACTTGTTCCACTCAGAAAAAAGTGAGTTAGTGCCATACCTGTCCCACAGTTGTCTTAAAACACAAAACACCCCATGAGGCTTTGAGGCAGAACTTGGAATACATGGATAGCCAACAAAGCACTAATGAATCATCTACAAATTCAGACAAGTCAAAAACCAAACCAAATCAAAACCAAATTAAGTTAGATAAAAAAACATACTATACTGACCTGCAATATAAAAATGGCAAACCCCTCCAAACATACTGGTCTTCTATAAATCAGCTGCTTAATCCTGGCTGCACCACTCAACCATCTCCTACTCTTAACACTACTCGAAAATTCCCCTAATACCAACAACCAGACTTACATAAAATAATATTACTTAAACTGAAACCCTTTGACCTTGATGGCCTACCTGGCAAATACCTTAAGATGGCTGCAGAAGCAATAGATTACCCCATCTCAATTCTAATAACTTGTTTAGTCAGTGACACATATGTCCCTACCCTCTGAAAAAAAAGCTACATTCTTCCCTTCCACAAAGGAGAGTATTCAACTAAACTTTCAAACTACAGGCCCATTTGTATTATCTCCCCTTATCAGTAATAACCCCAACGTATATCCATTCTGAACTCTTACATTACCTCACACAAAATAATCTCCCATCTTCATGGCAGCATGGTTTCCACCCCACCACAGTACCTCTACTACTTTATTTAGTTTTACTAATATAGTAAACACAAATAGGAATGACAGAAACCTAGTGTCTGCCCTCATCCTTGACTTACCCAAGGCCTTTTTGACATGGTCACTCACTCCATTCTCCTACATAAACCCAATAACCTAGGACTCATAACCACTGCTATATCATGGTTCCATAGCAACATCAAAAATACAGCTCTGGCAGTCAAGTGACAAAATGACATCTCATCCTTCCTCCCTGTCCCAGTCAGTGTCCCACAATGGTCAGTCTTGGGACACATTCACTTTAACATCTTCATCAAAGTCCTAAATAAAACCTGTAAAAGTGCATTCCTAGTACAGTATGCAGATGACTTCATAGTTAGCTGTATCGCAAAAAACATCAACAAACTACAAAAACTTACCCTGGAGTCCTTCTCCTATATAGAAACCTGGCTGACATCTACCAAATTATTTCTAAACCCAAACTAATGATATTTACCCCAAACAGCTTACAGTCAACAAAACCTCATTCCCAATTACCTCATCCAACAAAACAAAAATCGAACTTGTCAACCATAATACATTACTAGGCATCTTTTTAGATGAGGACCTAAAATATGACTCAAATCCAATATATAATGAAAAAAAAATCACACCAAAAACTACATTCTCTCAATAGAGCTAAATCCTTCCTCTCAAGACACTACGAGAAAACTCATAGCCTCCTCTTTCCATTTGCCTCTATGCCCATCCTTATCAACATCCATGTGACCTTGCTAAACAAACTTGAGCAGTGTTCTCTCAATAGAGCTAAATCCTTCCTCTGAGACACTATGAGAAAACACATAGCCTCCTCTCTCCTTTTGCCTACTCTAACATATTCTTTGCCTATCCTTATCAACATCCAAATGACCTTGCTAAACAAACTTGAGCAGTGTTACTACAATATAGCACAATTTGCTGCCAACATTCTAAATAGAACTCACTACTGTATCACTCTAAGAATTACAGTGGCTGGAATTCCACATTATCTAACATACTTACAACTTCCTCAGATCCATAACATGTACTCAGACAACTTTTTAATCCTTAAAGAAACTAACACAGTATGCAAGAGATGTACATACAGAACTTCCTTGGAGGCAAAAATCTCACTTACAAGCAAGGTTGTCAAAAACATGGACACTGCATCCTTCACACACCGCTCACCACACACATAGACCTTCTTATGTTGAAACACTTAAAAAACTTTCCAAACGTCAAAGACCTCCTAAGCATGGTCAAACTGCAACACCAACCCTAAGCAATCACTAAAGCACACAACAAACACTACACATACGCCTGCACTCAATGAACCCCCCAAGAACAATGCTCATAAGGCAAACAAGCACTTTACCTAGTGTTCTTGTCATATGGGGTTCTATTGTATGACACACAGATACTGGCAAGGAGAAGATAACTGTTAGTTGTCTATATTTAGACCAGTTGGCATAATGGTTAAGGTCTTCGACTCCCATACACAAGGTACAAGGTTCGATTCTGACCTCTGCCCAATGCTTTTCTGGAGTTTGCAGGTTGTCCCTGTGTCTCTGTAGGGTTTCTCCCACCTCTGAAAAACATGCTGAATGTTTGCATCTTAAATTCACCTAAGAATGGACCTATGGACAGCAGCACAGACTCTAGATGGTGCCCTATAGCAGGAAGAGTTTTATAGAACATCCACTTTGGGCATCTACTGTGGTGTGCAGTATCCTCAAGATAGGAGAACATGGATCACATGCTGCACAATGTGGCAGGGCTAGACACACAATGCTGCAAAAATATTGCTCTAGGTGATCTGGTCATGTTGATTAATGTCACCAAAATGGGCATGGGTATTTGCCAGTGATAAGTGGGTTGAGGAGCCTACCTAAGCCAGGGACTCATGCTAATGGTGGGAGGGGTGCATGTGTCCCTTTTACTCAATGTGTACCAGCCATAAAGCCCAGCAGCCCTGGGTCGGTAAGCTACCAGCTGGATGGTGTCCAGCTGCCCATCTTGGGTTACCTGAAGGGAAGTCTGAATGTGGGGGTCAAAGCTAGAATCAGAGGGGCTGCAGCTAAATGGCACAGAGTGTCAGGGATAATGTATGACAGAAGAATGCCAAAGAAGCTGAAAAGTAAGTTGCACAAAATAGTGGTGTGACCAGTACTACTGTATGGTACAGAAACCTGGGCAGTATAGGCAGAGCAGACGAGGAAGCTAGAGATGATGAAGATGAAGTGCCTGAGATGGGTGGTTGGATGCACACTATGGCAAATGAAAAGAGGACAGAAACCAAAGTATCTCCAATTATAGGAAAGGTCAAACAGAACAGATTACAGGGGTTCAGGCACATATGCAGGAAAGCAGAAGACAAGCTGGTGAAGAAGATTTGGGACAAACAGGAAGAAGGCAAGAGGAAACAAGGGTGTCCAGCAAAGAGTTGGGTGGATTCTGAGAGAAGACCTGCAACAGTCAGGCATGACTGTTGAAGAAAGTAGGAGAGTGGCACTGAATAGGGAGACATGGTGACAAGTGACACAACACCCCAACCGCATGTAGATAATGGGAAAAAAAAGGGGGTGGTTGATGATGATGGTGATGGGTTGCCTATCTGGAGCTAGGATATGCAATATCATACATGCTTTCAAGTCACTGCACTAGGTACCAATACGATTCTATCTTAGTCCGCATGGATGTAAATGACCTGAGGCATATCTCACTGGATTATATGAAAAGAGACATTATGGATGTCTCGGAATATGTGTCACAGACAGGTATGTGCCTTGCAGTGAGCAGCATTCTACCTTCACCAAGGATGAGAAAAGAAAATGATTGATTTTAACAACTGGCTTAGTTTCTGGTGTCACTCCAGGGGAATCAAATACCTATCAGCAAGGAAGGACATGGTTAACAGACACTTTGCTTTGCCAAGGATGTCCTACAACTGTCCATCCTGGACTTTCAGAGGTTGGCTAAAACTTTATACATTCCCTTTCAGTCCTATTTTAGGCAATGTCAAAATGACAAAACTATCAACAGAGCAAAAAAAAAAAAAAGAAAAACTCAAAGCAACCTTAAGATGTTATTGCTCAATGCTAGGGACCTAAACAAAAAAACTCCACACCCTACAAGCTCTCCTCACTCTGAAGAATGTAGACATCTGTGCTATTACTGATACCAGAAAGTACGCTGGCAGTGCAAGGCTACAGTACCATCCACACATTTAGATCAACAGCAGCACAGACAGGGGCTAAAGGTGGAGGTGTCTCAATCTAAGTTAGCAGAAAATAAAACTCAAGGTTGGTTAAACAGGATGATGCCCTGGAGTTCATCCACGTTCAAGTCTCTATATTCAAGGTTTCCTACCATGTACTGGCCAGCTACAGATCACCCTCTATGACCCACAACTGTTACCTAGACCTACTAGAGGGATTAACCATCCAACCAAATACCCGATACATGGGAGAATTTATCTGCCCCTCTGTAAACTGGGAAATGTACACTGCCTGTAACTCACAGGGAAACTGTTTCTAGGACTTTTTTGCAAAAACCCACTGAACCAGATAGTGCACTCTCAAACTAGAAATCAAACATGTTGGAGCTAGTACTCACTGGTGAAGTTGAACCACAAAGGTGAAACACTGGGAACACAGCTACCTATGCAGAGCTATTTACAGAAACCCTGTACAGACATGTAAGTGCCTGCACTGATACTGACGTACCTACCAGAGGTAAGCCCAGATTTAACACCAAACACAAACCACACTGGTGGAATCCTTACCTTAATAGGCTATACAACAAAAGAAAAACAGTTATGGCCAAAATCAGAAAGAGCTCCTCTCATAGAGACAAGGCCTCTCTGATTCAACTAAACAAGAAACTAGGAGATCTAATAAAGTCCAACAAGGCCAATTACGAGGTCAGGATAACCTCATAGGCCAAGGATAAACACAAGGCCTTCTTTAGCTATGTCAGGAATCTTAAAGGTAATACTCAACAGTGTGTAGAATTTTTGGTAGCTAGTACAACCTTCACTGACCAGAGTGACACAATATCTACTAATTGATAAATTTAGCTCTAATTTCACCCCCCAACTCCCCCCACTACCCCTGTGAAATCCTTTCTTGCATATCTCTCCCAACTGTCAACAGGATGCAGGTCCTGGAGGTACTCACTAAAGCCAAAATCACTGCTTCAGTGGGCCCTGATAATATCCCTGGTCATATCCTAAATAGACTAAAACATGGCCTAGCAGGACCACTTGAGGGGGGTCTTCAACTACAGCTTCAGAAGAGGTTATGTGCCAGGTGAATGGAGGGCTGCAATGGTCATCCCTCTACATAAGGGTGGACCATCAACTAACCCCAGGAACTACAGACTCATCAGTCTGACAAGTCCAATATGCAAAGCCATGGAACGAATTATCATGGAAATGATCAACAACATTGGCAACCTACTACACTGCATCCATTCCAGTTTAGCTTTGTTAATGGAAGATCTTGCCTACTTAATCTGGTAGACTTCTTTGAGAAGGTCACCATGGCTACAGATGAGAGGAAAACAGTGTATACTGCCTACCTTGGCCTAGCCAAGGCACTCCATACAATACCCCTCTCAGGTATTAATGACAAACTCTCAGAACTAGGCATAAATCCCTACATAACTCAGTGGGTTGCCAAATGTCTCACAAATAGGACCCAAGAAGTCAGGATTGGTGAGACCACCTTCACTAAGAGACCAATCAGCAGCAGAGTACCCAAGGGCTCTGTGTTGGGCCCACTCCTATTTGTCCTCTACTTCTTGGAAGTCAAGGCTAATGTTATTGGTCTTTCACTCACCAAGTTCACAAATGACTGTAAATTGGGAGCTATCAAATATTTCCCCATGACACCAACATTGTACAACAGGGTTTAACACAAACACATTACTGGTGTGAAAGTCACAGATTAAAACTCAATGCAAAAAAATGCATTATAGTGCCCTTTGGGAAAGCATCCATCCAAGCAAATTACTTCATCGATAAAACACCCTTAAGTGTTGATCTGATAGTCAGGGATCTGGGAACATATGCAGACAGTAATATGGCATTTGACCAACATGTAGCCAAGATAGTAAGAAAATCATTCTATGTCGCTGAACTTATAAGCAAGGGTATGGCATCCAGGTCCATGGAAGTAATAGTAACACTCTACTCAGCCCTTATCAAACCCATCATTGAGTACAGCACCCTCTTTGGCATTTACCTAGCCAGGCATATGAAACAGTTGGAATGCCCTCATGGGTTCCTCACCAGGAGAATCCAGGTTATGAATACCCTGTCCTACACAGATCACCTTAAGGTCCTATCTCTGTACTCAGTCTCCTACAGATTACTGAGAGGCAGTCTATTCCTTGCATATAAGGCTTTCTCCTGTCCAGCTCTGATGGATCTCTTGCATATCAGCAAGATAAACAATACTAGAAACACAAGCTCCAAAGACCTGGGCTTTATCTATAATATAAATAGAACCTGCTGGAGGGACAGATGTGTGTCTCAAAGGATCCCGACACTATAGAATAAGCTTCCCATTTATGTGAAACAAAGATGTCCCTGTCCCTGTTCAAAAGAAACCTCAATTATTGGATGGGAAATGACAGATTGACCCCTGCCCCCCCATGTCTTTGATGAATGGAGGTCGACAGTAAGTAAATGAATACCAAACTAACATACCCCCCACCACATAAATGTAAGCTACCTCTTTACTAACATACCTCACCATATAGGTATCCAATTAACTTTGGGACAAAACTGGGTTATTCTGCCTGCCAGGCTTGTAAAGACCTATGAACCCGTGAACATCATGTATATACCTAAGAACTGGACATCCATCCCTAACCTCATACAAATGTATAACTCTTTGAGACCACTGCGTTCATTGGACAAATACCTTTTACAATGTACCCAAACCCAACAATTCTGCTGGCAAATCATGACTCTCCTACCACCTCACTAAATTCTGGAATTGCATTGCACTAGCAATATGACAAGCACACTCCCTAAATTAATTTAAAACTCAAATAAAGTCCTATATGTTTAGTTACCAACACTGCACACATGATGTTCCTGGGTAATGTTTATCTCCCCTACTCCAAACCCTTACTAACTCTCAGCACTCTTTTATCTAACTTGTCATAATACATCTAGTTCGTTATAATCTCTAACTATCTGACAATCCCATTTTCCTTTCCTACTACTACCTCCAGCTCCCATAGACATTTCTAATACCTGGACCTTCTCAATACTCCTTCATGATTTATAACCGTTTTCATCCTATAATTACTGCATTGTTTCCTACTTAATATTTAATTACAGCAGATTCAGCATTGAAATAACTAGACTCATAAGTTTGATATTAAGTAATATTTTGCTGTATTCTTGTTTTGATTAATAAGCCGCGGTGGTACAGCGGTAGCATTGTTGCCTCACAGCAAGAGGTTCTCCTGTTCGATTCATGGCTGGAGTGCCTTCTGTGTGGAGTCTGCATGTCCTCCCCACAGTCAAGTGGCCAGCGAAAGACATGCGTGAATGGGCGTGCCTTGGCTGAAGGTTGGGCATCGGCTGGCAACTCGGCACCATAAAAAAAATCTACTACAAATCATTAGCAGACCGGAGTTCCGCTGTGGCAACCCCTAACAGGGAAAAGCCGAAAAGACAAACAATTCTTGTGTTGATTAACTGTTATATCATTACTGTTATGAGTATGTACATTTATTATGTAAATCTTGTATAAGTGCCTTCTGCTCATTCTGTAAAATTAAGCATTTCTCCAGAGCCTCCACTGAAAATGAGACTTGTGCCCAGTTGGACTTTTCTGATAAACAAAAGCATTAAATAAATAAATAATGATAGAGGAAATGTCCAGACACTGGACCCAACCTAATTTGGTTTCTTCAGCGGCAGGTCATCATTACTTATCCTAGTGGACTTCTTTGTGAAAGTCAACAGAACAACAGAAGAGGGTAAAATGGTTTAAATGGCTAAGGCTTTTGACAAAAAATCCCACGTGGACATTGACAGACTCAAGGGGTTAGGTATAAACCCTTACATCACCCAGTGGATAGATAGCCAGCTGGCTCACAGACAGGACCCACAAAGTTCATATTGAAGAGTCCACTTCTACAAAGTGGCCAGTCACCAGTGGAATCACTCAGGGATTGATCCTGGCACTGCTCCTTTTCAGCATCTATTTCTCTGAAGTAAAGGCCAATGTCAAGGGTTTCCAGATGACCATATTTACAGATGATTGTGAATTAGGAGCAGTTATAGGCTCCCCTACCAACTCTAATATTCTCCAAGAAGGACTGACGCAGACAAATAACTGTTGTCAGTGCCATGAACAAAAACTACATGCCAGCAAATGTATAATAGTTTCCTTCAGGAAGTTGGCCCCCCCTGTTAACTAGCATATTGACAACACACCCCTAAGAGTTGACCCAGTGGTCAGAGACTTGGGGACACACATAGACATCAATATAACCTTTAATCATCAAGTGTGTGTGGTAGTGAGGAAATCACTCTATGTTGTGCAACTTATAAATTAAGGTATGGTATCTAGGTCTAAGGATGTCATTGTTTCACTGTATTTGGCACTCATCAGACTATCATTGAGTACAAAGCCCCATTTGGCATGTACCTAATAGGGCACATCCAATAACTGGAATGTCCACAGAGTTTTCTCACTAAAAGAATGCAGGGCATAAATAATATGTCATATGCAGGCCACCTCAAAGCCCTATCCCTGTATTCTGTCTCCTACAGCCTGCTGAGGGGAGATCTATGCCTGACATACAAGGCAATGTTGTATCCTACTCTGACAGACCACTTGCATATCTGTAAACCAAACTGCACCAGAATTACCTGTTCTAAAGACTTAAACCTTGCTGTGATATAAATAGGACCTGCTGGAGAGACAGGTATGTATCCAAGAGACTACACAATCTCTGGAACAGGCTTCCCATCAATGCGAAGTAGAGTTCCTCTCTAACCTAACTGAAGTGCAACTTGGACAATTGGAAGGTGAAATGGAAATTCACCACTGGTTGGGCACCTATGTCTCTAATGGACAATGGCAGCCCATGAATGGCTCATCTCCCAGGCCCCTGCTTGCAAATGTTTCCTCTTTCAAGTCCCTGGTTACCCTTACCAAGGGTATCAGAACATTTTAGAGATTCAGGATGCATGGCATGGCTTAAAAATGCCCCGGTGATTGTTAGCCTAGTACACAACTATAAACATATAACAAAGTAGGCTAAACAGCAAAATTTACAAAAATAGTGCACTGGAAACACTGCCTGGGGGTAAAATGTTTAAATGCAGGAAAATGTATGTGTGGGTATTGAAATGCAAAAGATATTAACTGGAAGATATTTTAATACTGTTTAATCAGTGAGCACTAGTGAGAAAATAACGTTTCATTTTGTATGCTGTTTGGTTAAGGCTACATTTATTATCAAGGCTTCAGAGTGAAAGATTCTCAGTCTGCAGACAGATCTGTCTCCATTGTTGCAGGAATGCAACTCATCTTAATTGCAAGAGGGCAGAGTCACTTTCCTTAGATAATCTAGCTTGATCATTTGAAAATAGCTACAGCTTTTGAAATTTGTAATGAAAGTGAAAAGGAGGTATGAGGTGGTTGTAGAAATGAACAACCAACAACCTGTAGAAATTAATATGCAGAAGGAAAGAATGTTCATAGCCTGTTTTATCTAGCAGCATAAGACAAGAGGAACAGCTTCAAGAATAAAATGTATAATAGCTGGTCTACAGCCCAAAAGAATATTCAAGGAGCAAGTCTGATCAGAGAGGACTGAAAGAAACTTTAAACTGCAGTTTGCACCAAGTGCTAGCTTTTGAGAAAATATGTATATAGTTAATATGCTATTTATTTCTTCGATGGGCAAGGACTTGTATTTTTAATAAGATATAAGATTCAATTTAGAAAATATTACACAAACATATAAAAAGTGATACAAAAAGAGATGGAAGCAGACTATGAATGACATTTTGTGTAACAGAAAGACAAACTATACATTAAATAAAAGAAAATCTAAGTATTACTATGGCATAATTTAAATGAATTTAGTATGTTAACAGGTTAGTTGACAGTATAAAACTGGACAAGATACTATTTTATATTTACAATAGTAATGCACATATAATAATACTACAGGAATTACAAAGAACATGATTTTTTGTAAAGAAAATTGGGAAGGAAGGTTTCTTTGTTGGCATATAAGTGTGAAAACAAGGATCTTAACTAAAAAGAGTATAGGAATAAGGACTGAATATAAATAAAGGCTGTGCAAGGAAGATTTATATGGTGAGACGTTGGCAGGGTGTAAGAATTACACTGGCTGTACTATATATTCCATTGAAATCAGTGAGGCAAGATATAAAGAATATTAGGGGAGTAGAAGTCGCAGTCTTTCATTAAGGATGTGTGGTGTTTTCTGCCAACTGAAACACTATAGGATATAAATAAGATGTCTCTAGAGGGACAAGATGTCATAGAAAACCAGCTGAGTGCAGACATTTAGATAAATGTATGCATGCCTCTGGGCTTATTGATATAATGAAAATAAGACAAAATGAAGTGGAATTTGTATATTTTTCAGTGAAACGTTCTTGGGCAGGATTAGATAGATGCCACATACTGAAAGGAACATGTAGTATGGTCTGAGCCATGAAAACACTGAGGCAGAGCATGTGCTTAAATTAGTTTGTGTGAGTAAGAGCCTGTTAAGATAACAAAGGCATTTTCTAGTATTTGTTCTGAAAAGGATTTAATGATTGGATAGATTAGACTTTAACAGAAATGTTACTATTTTTTTTCAGAGGAGATGCTTTTCTCCACTGTTTCATATTGACAGCCACCTCCAGTGTTCCACATCCATCACAGGTCTACTGGCCTCCCAAATTAACCCCTGGACTATATCCATCATTTTTTTACCAGGGCTGTTAGAAAACCTAAGAGTATTATGGCACTGTCCATCATCTGCCAGGGTTTGTTTTCATTAAGACCTACTCCTGGTTTCCCTGCCCTCCCTTGATATGTAGTTATATTGAGAGGATGGGTGTACAATGGGAATGTGTGACACCTTGCCTCCACCTTTGCAGAAACGTAGTCCAGTCCCTAGCCTAACCTCCCTTAGACCACGCCCTCCTTGTGTAATTACCATCCTCTGCCAGGAGATCATGGTGTCACAATCCAACCACTCTTCCCTCCCCAGGATGGACATCTACATCCCTACCTGCCACTCCATCAGTTGCAGGAGCCACTATTCAAACCCGGGTCACCTGGCTCATAGTCAAGAGTTTTATCCCTTTACACCACTGGAGATATCACAGAAATATTATTAGATTTGAACCAAAGCAGTAAAGAGCTTGCAAATAATTGGGATAATTGTAAAATGGAGATTAAAAATGTGGTGGCAATGAAAACAAATAAGATATGGAATAATAGTCAGAAAAAGTTTCTAGAGTGTGTAAAAAGTAAGGGATTTAAAGAAGCAAAAAAGAATACGTGGTGCACAACAGGTTGGAGAGCAAGTGAAAGAAGCTATAATGTTTATGCAAAAGGATTTAGAAAATTTGAATGAACGTAGAACAATGGTTTTATCTATCTATTTATTTATTTATTTATTTTTTGGAGTAATAACCCTAGAGTAACCAAAATTTTATCTTAATGTCTGAGGCAACAAAAAGTTGAAAGAATGGTCACTAAAATCAGGAACAGTAGCGTAGCAAGGGTAGGGTGAAGTGAGAAATTGCCCTAAGTGCAAAGCGTTAGAAGGCATGATCGAGAGGCAAGCTTGGAACTTTTATCTCTATGGAAATGGTACAGAAAGGCATTTGAATTTGGTGGGGGGGGGGGTTCTCTTCACATGAAGATCTGGGTGTGCTGCAGCTTGGTTGAATTACTGTGAGAAGCCAATACTGGAGGGGGGTATGGATTTGGTGGATAATGATTCGATAAATTACTGTCAGAAGAAAATTGGCTTCTTACAGCAATTTTTTTTATCTTCACTGAAGAGCTGGGGAGGGTGTGAATTTGGTGGGATGTGATTGGCTGCATTGCTGTAGGAAGCCAATGTGAATGTCTGAAGAATTTTTTTTTTGAAGATATGGGGTAGCATGGATTTGGGGGGCATGTGTAGTTGCATTACTGAAGACTTTTGTTTGTTTTTACTTTTTACTTGTAGAGCTGAGGAGGTGGTCCACTAGTTTGTGGGACCAGCACAGTATAATAGTTGACCTAGCCCTGCTTCTGATCAGGAGTATTGAGAATGGTGGGCTAGAAGTGAACCCAGGAAAGGTTACAAATGTAATGGTAAATTACAGTGCAATATACAGACAAGACACATAAGCTGAGAGCAACATACATAAAATGGTAACGTACTTGAGACAATTTCAACTCCCTTGGTTATCAGAAGTAAAAAGAAGGTATTTGAAATCAAATATAAAGATAAATGAAATTAAAGAAGCAGTGAGAAACCAGAATACAAGAGAAAGCTACTGGCAATAATGGAATTCAACAGAAGTGTGGAAAAAAAGGAGCAGGAGATAATAACATTTTAGCTAGTACTTTTTAACATTTTTTTCTGGCTGGGGATGTGCTTTTGAATTGGAAAGAAGCAGCAGTGTCAGTTCTAACACAGGAAGGGAAAGATCCTCCTGGTCCAGAATCATACAGACCCGTTTTAATTCTGAATCATGACTACAAAGAGTTTGCAAAGATGTTGGAAGAATTCTGCTGTATAGAACATGGAACTATTCTCACAGCAGTTAATGGCAAAGATATTGTGAATATTAATAGAACAGGTAAGTGTGGGTTCATAGAAGCTATGCAAGCATTTGATAACATGATCAAAATCCTTATGATTCAAAATGATGCACTGGAAAATGATAATAATAATAATAATAATAATAATAATAATAATAATAATAATAATAATAATAATAAAATAATAATAATATATTAATGTTAATAGGCCTGGATGTGAAAAAGCATTTCACAAAGTGAGATGGCAATTTATAAAGAGAGGTTTTGAGGTATATGGGTCTCCACAAACATGGACAGCATTAATATTTAATATCTACTGAGGAGATCGAACTAATGTGAAGTGTAGTGTTGAGCTGTCTAAAGTATTTAGCCTCAAAAGAGGGACTAGACAGGGGTGTCCACTTTAGAGCCATTAGCCAGGCACATAAAACAATCAAACATAACTGGATATAAATAGAGAGAAACTAATGATAAAATAGCCTTTTCTGTGGCTGGCATGATATTATGTTATCAGATTGGAACATGGTATAGAAATACATTTCACGAGCTGAAACATTTCAATAGTACAGCAAAATATAAAGTAAATGAAGCAAAAACAAAGGTAGTAGCAATGAATTATGTCCCAACAAATGTACCCTTTTTGTGGTATCCTAACAAGGTCAGATATTGGGGAATTTGGTTAAAATGGGATGTTGAACAAGCTGTTAAAAAATCTCGAGAGAAATTACTCAAAAGATTATAAGTATGATAAGACTTCTGCAAAAATGTGTTCCTGGTGTTTTTTTCTTTTGTTTTGTTTTTATGTTTTGGTAAACTGTTGTTCGCAAAAGAGCATTTTCGTCTAAGTGCACTTTTGCTAAAGTGGGTTCGGCTTTCTGTTCTTCGGTAAAGTGAGTTTTCGATGAACGAAGTAGGCCCATATATATATATATATATATATATATATATATATATATATATATATATATATATATATATATATATATATATATACTGTAGGTGAACACTACACTAACTGCCCTGAAGAGCCATTTTAGGCCTAACCAATAACCTGAAACCTGAATCAAACCCTGTACCTTGTGTCTATGAATTAAGATCTTAACCATTATGCCAAACCCATTTTGGATGTGTTTGCGTGTGTGCGTGTGTGTGTGTGTGCGTGTGTGCGTGTGTGCGTGTGTGTGTGTGTGTGTGTCTGTCTGTCCTTGGGATTACAAAAGAGAAGAATGCAATGGAAAAAACTAATACAGACACAGAACAAAATGCTTGATTTTGGGCTCCCAGATTACAAGGAAACTAGAAGGCCATACAAGACATTCAGTAGGTGGACTTGACACTCTAAATTGGCTGTAGGTGTAAGTGTGCAAGTGAACATGTGGTATGGCAGAATAACAGTGGCATGGCTAGCCCTAACAAGCCCACATGGGAACTCATGCAGCTTTTATGGCTGAGCCCAGCAAGGCTACATGGGTCACTTGGTTACCAGGCACTCAGTAACAAATATCACTGTCAAGCCTGCATCATGGGGTAGGTCCCAGTATCTCTGTTCTGGTCAGTTTTTATCCTCTTTATCTTTATTTCTCCATCATATTTGCTGTGCAAGAACTTTGAAGGCCACCATGTCAAACAAAGTTTAATAGATGTGACATTTGCAGCTCAGTGACTTAGAATGAGAGAATCTGACATGGATTTGTCAATGTTCTTGCATCACTAGTCGCCATCATAAAGTCCGTCACTTCTTAGAGGACATAAACAAACCTTACATCAGGGAAGTGGAGTTAACTTAGCATCTCCAGTTCCTTGAAAGCCAAATTCTAAGGACTTTCATTGTGCTTCTCTGGCACCTTGACTAAGTCTTCTAAAATAAATGCACGACAGAGCATTTTTGATTTTTACAAGTTTTGCTCGCAGCCTTGTAAATTAAGAAAGATTACTATGAATTACCCTATAGATGGCCTAGAGGTAGAAATCTGAGATCTATGCTACATGGATCCAATTAAATCTATCAAATACCAGGAATACTTTTGTAGCAGAAGGGATTCATCCTCCAGAATTTGTCAAGGTCATTAACCAAAGTTTATAGTCTCCTGGACATTTGGTCTAGTAAGGTGATTGCTCTATGTAGCTGCTGAGTTGTGATCCACACTTACTAACCCTTTCACTATGTCAGCAAATCTTTTAGTTCAGTGATCGCTGATGGCCTCATGATGAACAAGAGCAGGGAGCTGGAAGATTAGTAATAACAGAATAATCATGAGAATATTTTTTGATAACATTATCTATAACTAGAACACGACAGAATGATTTCAATGCTGTTAGATTGTGTTTACACTGAGTTTTGAGGTAGCTCTGTATGTGAGCTTAAATATCAGTACTGAATTTAACTTCATAAGATTAAGAGCATATAGTACAGTCTGCACCATATTGGATGATCATGTGATCTTTTCAAATATTTTTTATTCACATTTAACTTTTGTTTTTAATACACATTTAACTTTTAATGCTGAATCAAATGTTCCATTCTTGCCTCAATGAACATTTATTTGAAGCATTTATAGTTTCAGTACTTTGCAGTCATATTAACATCGTTATTTTAATTTCTTTTCAAAATACTGTTCTCTTCTTCCCCATTCACAACTTCAGCATGGTAGACGTTTCCTCAAATGCTAAGAGCAGCATCACCTGGATACTGCAGTGGTTGTCTCTGTGGCATGGGTAGATCTAGCAGATGAAATTGTCCTCAGAAGAGAGTCCAACACTCGTGGTTTTGTAGTGTCTCTGATACAGGCATCTGGTTTGGCGCTGCTGAAACTGATATTTATCTAGATGTATGTTTTAGCCATCCATCGTGACCAGTGCGCAGTTTCAGTCATCCCCCTCCTTTGAAGGGTATACCCATAGATATCCCATCAGGACACAAGTGCTCATCAGCAGTTGAATTCTGCTCATGGTAAGCTATTAGACCTCAGGAATTTCTTGGTGTTGTTGTTTTTAGCTAATTATTTGGATCTATACAACTGATATTCACTTTCTGATTTTTGACTACTGCTCTGCTTATTTGTTTATTTCACTGGTTTGATTCTGCCATTCAGCAAAAGTGTTTTACTGACATTACCACTGCAGCTATATTGTCTCTATGCTACTATGCTATACTAAAACTGCTGTTATAAATGTAAGTTAAATCTAATTGTCTTGATGTTGGCATTAGAAACAGTGTTTACTGATTTAGCACTGCAGTTGTGTCTGTGCTACTGATTCAAGTGTACTGTTAAGTGTTCATTTAACTTTTTCTTATATACACAGGATAATTGGCTGCTAATGTATTGTGCGTGATTTATTAAGTTGTTTCCAAACAAAGTTATGGCACTGTGATGTGTTAGCTGCTGAAGTACTCTCAAACTGTTGCAGTAGCATCTGTTCTCCTGCTATCTATTGTTTCTCTCCTGCTCTCTCCACTCTGTCCTCAGACCTGCATCTTTTAACACCTCCTATCTCCTCATTACCTCCTTTAACCTATCTTCGTCTCATTCTACTAGCTTCACTGTCTCTTTTTCTCTCTCTTCACAGAACACTCAGGCAACTCTGCAGTCCATGGCTACACCCCACCCATACAGTCTAGGAAGGCATCAGTACTGCATAACTAAACCAAGGATATACCCTTTGAGCCTTCCTATTCTCTGTGATTAAAACTTAACCCTCAAGCAGCCCTTTCAGTGCTGTTTGCCTTAGTTTCATATCACTTGAACCCCACCTTTTTATTTGCATCTCTATACATTCCCCTTCATTGCTAATGCCTACTCTAATCTATGCATACACTGGCTACTAATAAGCAAGTCAATGTGAAGACACACTCACAACATTGATAAACTTTGCTGTCTCTTCTCTCCTTCACTTTACAAGTCGAGTTTGTATTACTAGTCAACCCTCTGAGGCCTGCACTGCTTGCCTCTTTGGTTTGGCTGGTTTCTTTGCATTGCACCTGGTTCACACCCTTCTTGCTACCCCCCCCCCAATACTAAGTCTATATTAGATTCCTACTGTTTATGGAGCCATCTTTAAATTACTAGTCTCCCATCAGGACACAAGGGGGTTTAACCCTGCTCCGTTCACCCATGCTACGCATGGGATCACGTTGCAGCCCACCCTGCCCCTTATCTCACCCGCCCCCACTACATCTAGATTTATTCTAGGCACTAACCCCTCCCAATAACCAGCAACCAATCAGAACAATACTAGTACTATATCTTCTCTGCCACCCACAGTACCCCACCCACTTCCAATCTAACTGCTTAACTGACACAGTCATGCTACTACCTAATGTGCTTACACTCCTTACCTGCACTCTTCTTGCGCACCTTACATCCTACCAGAACTCCATAATAGACAAACCCCACCACTATCACTGCACCCTTACTCTCACTTCTATCCATCACCCACCTACTAATTACACTTGTCATACCATCACAATCTCTATCCCAATACACCCACCATGCTACCAGTCGCCTGTTACATTCAAACAAAATACATCCATAAAATATGACAGGTTACTTACCAGATTTATAAAACTTATGTTTACTGTCCTATTTAAATTAGCCCTCAGTGGTGATATCAACACTAACCCAGGTCCTACCATTACCAACTCCTCACCTAAACATCTGCCTAATAGCTGCTTCTCACAACAAACATCCAACAGAAAGCCATCTGACCTCCTGTTCATGTGTCTAAATATCAGAAGTATAACTAATAAAACCCATGAACTAAATGCCAACATAGCTTTATACTCTCCTGATATTCTCATCCTGACTGAAACCTGACTCAAACCTCATATCAAAAGTGAGGAAATACTCCCAACAGGTTATAACATTCATCGAGTAGATAGACAATCTAAGAAAGGGGGAGGTGTCGCTCTAATGTTTAAACACCACCTCAACATCCAGATATTAAACACATCTGCCCCCACACTGGAAATGAAGAAATCCTATATGCCAACCTCAAACTAAACTCAAATAAAACAATCAACATCATAGCATGCTACTTCCCACCTGGCCAAAACATCCCATCCCTGGAAAACATCCTGAACTGGACTAACCATTCCCTATGAAACGAAAAATTATCACTGTAGTGAACTGTGCTCAATACAATAATCAGTCAAACAGCAAAAAAGAGAGCACAGGAACATTCAATATCCACACTTTAATGCAGCAATACAACACTTAAAACAGCAAAGCTTTCGGGTTTCCCCTTCCTCAGTGCTTAATATTAACTGGCTATCTTGTAGTAACAATCATCCAGCCCAGCACCTAAACCTTCATGGTTTCTCTCAACTAATGCAGTCACCTACCCAGATAAATAAATACTCTAACAAACACACCACTCTTGACAGGATATTAGTCAATAAAGACCCTCACTCATGCTTATCTGGCTGTCTTCCAGACAGCCTCAGTGACCACACTCCAACATTCCTTTTGAGACACCACTTAAATTGTGCTAAACCCATCATCTATAGGCAAATCCGAAATAGGGTAAACTTTAACCCTCTCTCTTTTATCTCATCCCTTCAAAAATGTGATTGGACACCAGTAAAGTACCTCAATCTGGATGAAGCTGTCCACTTCTTCAATAGCATCTTACTAAACATCCTAAACACACATGCCCCCATAAGAAATGCCAGAATCAAAACACAGTACTCCCCTGGGCTACAAAAAAGCACCAGGGCACTAATGAAAATTAGAGATAAGGCCTGGGAGCACTGTAGCTTAACAAAACCCCCTTCCTCTAGACAGTCATTCCTAGAGTTGCGCAACAAGGTCAAAAAGCAAATAAAAGAAGATAAAACCTAATATTATCAGTCTGCCCTAAACTCCTCCCATCACAAACCTAAGCAGTTCTGGTCCACAATAAACTCATTCTCCACCCAGGTAAAGTAAGCACACCCCTTGGCACCACCCCCACCTAACTCTCCCCCTTCCTACAGCAGTATTGCTGACTCATTATATAAACACTTTACTGAAACCATTCTGTCATTGACTAAACAACACAACCCTCTACCCACCCTCCCTACATCAAAACCAAATACTCTGCCCACAGTCTTTTCTTTTTCATCAGTGTCTACCTCCTATATAAAAACCTTCTATTGAAACTTAAGCCTACAAAACATACAGCTGGCAATCTCCCCTCTGAATACCTAAAAGTAGCAGCAGGAGCCCTAGCTTATCCAGTCCCAATCTTAATTAATCGGTCCTTATCAGAAAGCTATGTCCCCACACTGTGGAAAATATCCCACATCATTCCCCTCCATAAAGGTGGCTCCTCCACTGAACTTTCCAATTACCATCCCATAGCCATCCTTTCTCCACTTTCCAAGATACTTGAGAAATGCATCCATTCTCAAGTCTTAGAGTACCTCTTAGCTAATAACTTCCTCTCCAGCACTCAGCATGGCTTCAGGCCATACCACAACATTCCTATGCCTTGCCCTCTTTCACTAATGCTATCCTTCATCATAAAAATAATGGCCTGTTCTCCTCTGCTACATTTCTGGTTCTATCCAAGGCTTTTGACTTGGTCTCACACAAACTACTAATCTCTGTTCTCACTAACCTATCCTTTTCCCAATCAGCTACTGATTAGTTTCACAGCTATCTAACTGGCCACCAACAATCAGTTGTCTGGCATAATGACCTATCTCCTCGACTTCCTGTAACACTCGGTGTTCCCCAAGGCTCTATCCTTGGTCCCCTACTATTGTCACTCTTCACCAATGATCTTTTCACAGCCGCCAAGCATCCTTCTCTTATATAGCATGCAGATGACTCCACCCTCATCTGCTCAGCCCCAACTATACCTGAACTTCACAAGATCACACAGGAAGCCTTTTCATCTGTAGAAAACTAGCTCTCTAATACCCAGTTATTACTCAACCTGAGCAAGACTAAACTCCTTATCTTCTAACACACTAAATCTAACCCAGTTATCCCCCATCTCTCACTTTAATATTCTAGCCAAAGACAATACCGTCATCTCCCCAACAGAACACTCCAAACTATTCAGTGTTGAGACTGATAACAATCTCAGATTTGACACTCACATTTCTCTTACCATTAAAAAAGGTTCACAAAAAACTAGGTGCATTATACAGAAACAAACAATTCCTTACCAAGACAGCCAGAATTTCTGCTGCCAATTCCCACCTAATCTCCACTTTACTCTATGCCTCCCTTATACTTACCTACCTTAGACAAACAGACCTAAACAAGATGAACCTTCTCCAGCCCTACTGCTCCACTAGACCTCTACTCTCCAGCAGGAAAAATCTACTTCTAGTGACCAAACCCAAGAACTCAGCAGGAGAAGCACTATTCTCCTGTGTCATATCCAGATTATGGAACAATCCCCCCCCCATAACCACACTACCGTTCTTGCAATCACTTCAAGACTGCACTAAAATCTCACTTAAAAAGTCTCTGGCTATGCCCATCCACCAATCCCAACTAGTAACCCTCCTTTTACCTCCCCTTCCTCTCCCCTCCCCTAGCCACCCTGCCTCACACCGTCTGATCATTGCATTCCTTTCTCTGCAGGCTCTGGCTCACCCTTTACCCTCCCCTTCTCTCCTCACTCACTCTCTCAGACCTGTTAAAACATCACTTCATCTCAACTCCAAGTACATATCCAATTGACTTACACATAGCTTCCTCTCACTACCACATATACTACTCACTCAATCTCCTCTCTTACTCTCTATCTTCCATTTCCATCCTATTAGCCCTTCTAGCTTGTTCCACCTTCGTGTTGAGCTTCTGCTTTATATCTGCTTGAGTTTAGTGCAATATTTGTATATAAGATTTAGGTATATGAGTTTAGAACAGCATCTGTTTGAGCTTAGTACTAGCTGTATATATATATCCTACCTTTATTCCTAGCCTCTCGCTAGATATTGGTATATCTGTTCATTACTATGTTTCATATTGTATGTATAGCTAATGTTTGCTGCAGTATGTATTATTTGCTATTGTATGTATATATTCAATTGTTCTTCATGTACTCTGCTGCTCATTTATTGTTCTGTAGTGCTTTTCTCCCCAGGCCTTCACTGAAAAAGGACCTGTGTCCAGTTGGAATGTCCGGTAAACAAATGTAAATAAATAAAATAAATAAATAAAATTATGCATTAATTTGGTTATCCATCCATCTGTGGGAAATCAACTGCTATGAAGCCAGTCACTTTTGCTCTTTTGTGTAACAAGCTTATGTGTAAATCACCAAACAAATAAATTCTTATAGTACAGAAAGCATTTGACATTACTTGGATACTTCATTTATAGGCATGTAGAATTTTAATATAAAAATGATTTCTGACATAATTAACAGTCTCTTTCCAGTGAAAAAGGTAACTTCATATTCCTTTGTGTAACTTGTCAATAAGCGCAAATTACACTACATAAGACTTTTTATAACCTTTATGCATCAAAAAAATCACCTTTTTAAGTAAACTCATTGCATACACCAAGCACTTAACACCAGTCATCTGAGACTGTTTCATGGTTAACCATGGCTGGGATTTACAAATATCAGCACAGTGAAGCGGCTTGTATTGCACCAATGTGTTGAGTTGTACTGTCACACGGTTTGTGATTCCAAGTCATGCTCATTCCCATGAGGATAACATCTCATTACCCTGATTTTCTCAAATGAACAGTCTTGCATTGTTCAGTTGAACACCCTACTGTAGCAGAGGTCCTGCAGACTATACACAGGAACAGAGTCCTCCCCAATAGTGGAAAACACCCCCCCCCGAGAAAAGAACCACACATTCCCATACAGTACTACTCATCTGGATCGACACTCTGTACAGGGCAAAGCTGCCCTGCTTCTCCTATGCAGATCTCCCTATGTATTTGTTTATTTATTTATTTATGTATTCATCTTTGTTCTTATCTTAATTAACTGTTTTGTGTGTGTGTGTGTGTGTGTGTGTGTGTGTGTGTGTGTGTGTGTGTGTGTGTGTGTGTGTGTGTGTGTGTGTGTGTAAATTTTCCTTTTTCTTTATTAACTGTATTTTCACTGCAATCGTAGATTTTTATCATGTTATGTAATATCATCGTTCTTCAACAGTATTACAAAAATGTAAATGCATTGTTTTCATATTATATTGCTGTTTATGGAGCTTTTCTCCCCGGGACTCCATTGAAAACAGGTACTTCTTGGCCCAATGGACTATCCCAGTAAACAATCTGTAAAATAAATAAATAAAATAAATAAGTCTATTCATCCTTTTGTCACCAGGTTAGTCCCACTAGACTAGTGGCCTATCTCTTCTACTAGGAGAAATTTGACCAGGGTGTTGGAGAGCTTCCTTTACTCTTTTCAATAGGTGCCATGGGATCATTTGTATCCACCTGAGCTACCACCATCTCAGGCAGATGAGACATCTGTTTGATATCTAATCCAAAGACCAATACATTCAGGAGTATAGCACCCAAAGTGCTGCACTGCATTGTCAGGAATCCAATCATCGGGAGTAGGAACAGAACCCACAGCCTTCTGGTCTTTCAGCACTTTTCTAGTGAAATACTTCTGCAGCAGAAGGGATTCATCCTCCATAATTCTGTTGCACCACTGACACTGCATAGGTGAATGCTGCTGCCTGCCGGTGCACACTTCA
This sequence comes from Protopterus annectens, assembly GCF_019279795.1. Taxonomy (NCBI): domain Eukaryota; kingdom Metazoa; phylum Chordata; order Ceratodontiformes; family Protopteridae; genus Protopterus; species Protopterus annectens. Next base: position 596,721,468 of record NC_056739.1, on the reverse strand, counting down.
TATTTTGCTACATTGTTATTTTGGGTAATTTGCGTAGAACAGAGTACAGTAATTGTTCCTTTACAATACTTGCCTACTGAAGTACTGTAAGTATTATAAAGGAACAATATACCAGGCTACTTAAGGGACCTTGTCAGTATAAGCGATGCCCCAAGAACTACATCCGAATATGGAACCAAAACCCTCAATGCCCAATTTCATGGAGCGCACTCACAAGCAACAGAAGGTTCTGTATATCACAACATGGTTGCATAGTACACAAGCTGCTTTGAATCTTTGAGTCTTTGAATATCAGCTGGTGTCTGTAAATGCTTGTGTGCTACTTTGAAATAAAATTGCACATAAAATTCAGATTGCATAATTTCCCTAATATTATCATTATTGCTTTTCATTAAGCCTCAACTGCCAAGTATGTTCCTTGAACTCAAATAAAGTCTCAGCTGCACCAGGCATTAATGACACAGTGTCTATTTCTAGTGTATTGATGACAAAAATCAGATATAATCTGACACTGCAAAAATAATGTCATGTATAGTGCTAGCACTTTGCTAAATGTAGATATCTTTGGTTAACTAATGTATTTTTAGTCATATTTAATCAGTGTGAACTACTATGGAATGAAACTAATTGTCCCATTTATTAATTAACCTCTTTTATTTCTGATTGGTGACTTGTTTTTAATTATTACACTTGGATTCACCAGATTAATACTCTGATGAAGTCTTTTAAAGTATAAGCCGAAAACGCTCAGTTCTTGGTTTTATCCTTTTATTTAATAAACAACTGGCATCCTTGTTTAAGTTCATTCATTTTTTTGTTTGTGGTTTGGTTATATATATATAATTCCTTACCAGGAATCCCCATCACTCAGCCTACATCTCTTCCTGTACAATCACTGTCTGTTTGCTTTTGTATTTTTCATGCTATTGTATCACTGCGTAAATGCATGAATTCAGCCATTATTCACCTAAAACAATACACATAATTTTCAAAATCAAATAACTTTTATGGGCATTTTAAATCTGTTTCCCTCATCTCGCTATCTTTCTTGCCCTTTCTTTTGTAAAGCTCACACACTTTTTCTAGTCCCACATTAGTTCACTGGCTTGCACCTATTCATTTATTTCTTCTACTGCTTTGCTGTGTGCATTGTTTTATTTGCTTATTAAAAAAAATCAGAGAATGTGGCACTGGATACTGCAAAGACATAATAATACAGAGCTTGACACATTCCAGAATTTATTAAGTCAATCTGCTCTACAGATTATTTTAACTAGCCCACAAAATAACATAAGGAATTAGAAATGAATGCATATTTTATTTATATCTGTTTTGTGTTACTAAATATGTTCATTTTTTCTTCTCTTTTCCAGAGCATACCCGGAAAGATTCCATCTTAGGCTAGAGTGCCTGCCCTGGTAAAATAGCTAAAAGAAACTCTCATCTAGATAAATTGAGCTGTCTGCCTGGCTGCCTTTCTGTCAGTCTGTTTTATGTCATCTGTCCATCTACCCCACCTAGTAGTCTGTCTATCATCTATCTATGTCTGTCTGTCTGTCTATCTATCTATCTATCTATCTATCTATCTATCTATCTATCTCTTTTATCTATCTCTTTTGCTAAGGTGGAGGTGTAAAGGTAGAGCTGCCTCCCTTCTATAATATTTGGACATTAACTGTAAGGTAGATTTTCTAATTTGTTTTCTAGAAAATGCCTTGTAACTTTGCATTTAGAATGTTGTTCTTTTAAGAACTCTGTGGGTAAAAAAGGAGTCCTTCTAACCTAGTCTACCTGACTGCTTAAAGTAAAATAAAATATGTATGTATCTTTCTATGCAATTTTCTTTCTCTCTCTCTCTCTCTCTCTCTCTCTGTGTATCTACAGGAGTGTAAAATACACAACAATGCATGCCCACATACACGGGCACACTTACTGTATAAAATAATCATGCTTTTCCTAGAACTAGCACTCTAACCATTAAAATTTGAGACACAGAGTTTCAGGTAAATAATGCTGGCAAGTTTTTTTTTTTTTTGGAAAGCATTTTCTGGCCATATACTACAACAGCTTAGGTGAATGTAATAAATATTTTAATGGTTTCTAATGCTGGATAGTTTTCCATGATTTTCATATCTTTTCTTTGATTTTAGAAGCAGGTAGTAAAGCAAAAATGAGACACAGGAAAGAGAAAGAAATGTAGAAAATTTTAAGGAGGATTTGTGGGGTTAAGAGAAACAGATGGTCACTGAAACAGAAATTAAAGTGCAGATACAAAGGGATTGTATCTATTCAAGGTAAAGTACTTTAAGTAGGTGAGGTGTGCTTTGAGAAAACTGAACTGTTATGTTTCTGTGGTAAATGTAATATATAGGGAAGCACAGAAGTTGTTTGTGGTCATAGAAAAACTTTCACTGATGTTTGATACCTAATATTCAACAGAAAGAGAAAGTGAGGGAGGAAGAAAAACAGAGAAAGAGATAGAGAGGGGGAGGGGGAGTGGGAGGGGGAGGGAGAGGGAAGCTGAAAGGGGGAGGTATTTGGTCTGTGTTGCTGAAGTTGGAGCTGTAGAAAAGCTAAATCAAGCGTGAAGTGGAACAGAGGCCAAGAGACAAAGCTGGAGGTGCTCTCAGAACAGAGACTGTTTAGCATCAACAAGACACTGCATTCTGTTCAAACCGAGACAAATTTAGCTTTTCTTCTTCTGTTAAGATCCCATTGCTTGGGTCTCACAAAATCAGGAGTGGAAGAAAGAGCAAAGAAGTTACTTCTGTCTCTCTCACTAAACTTTGGAGCCTTTCTGTTTGGATTTTCTGCCCTTATCTTGTGGATAACCTTCCCAGCCAAGGACTCATTTGAGGCATTCTGCTGCACAGACTAAAGGTTGCAGACACAGAAAACCAGACTAGTCCCTTGTTTTTTGGTTATTTTATTTCTTTCTGGAATAACCTGATTCTGACGTCTAGCTCTGGAGATACTACAGCAGCAGTGCAGATGCTGGTCTCAAGCTTGTGTTACAAGCCTTTGGCTACCTACCCCTTGGAACCTTCAGATGTGAAAGAAAAACATGATTTGAACAGGGTCACAGACAGCATTTTGCTGGACTGCCTGGAGCATTTGAGGTCACAATAAAGCAGCCAAGAAATGGAACTGTTGATAAAGCTGCTAGCCAGCATGTTGTGGATAGCAGTGGTAATGAAGAGTGAGCGACAACATGAGTGCTGGCAGGTGGTGCTACGATGCCAACATGAGAGGGAGTGTGAGTTGGCATACAGCCAGTATACAGCGGCCTGTGAATCATTTGTGAGAGGAGTGAGGAAGCAGTGCCCAAGTCACTGTATTGGGGCACTGGTAAGGCTCAACCAGACTCGCCATGGGCCTGAGTTGGAGCGGTGTGACTGTGGTCAAGATCCACAATGCCATAGGATACAGCAAGCAATTGAACCATGCTTGCCACGTCGTCATCAAACTGACTCATCTGAGCTGGGCTGTACAGAAGCTCGCCAACACTGTGAGAGTGAACCAAATTGCCAGGTTGCGCTGGCTGCATACCTGGCTAACTGTGGGCAGCTCTTCAATGGCCGACAGTGTGGATCTTCTTGCCGAGCTACCATCCAAGCCCTACTTAGCCTTCCTACTGGTCGTCTGCTTGACAGTTGTGTATGTGATGGCCTGGAACGACCCTTTTGTGAAGTAGTCAAAGCTAACATGGGTAAGCTGTGTTTCAGGGGTGAACCAGACCAAACCACAAACAGCCCTACTGAACATGATGATGCATATGAGGATGAGGATGATAGTTTACAACAGCAGGAGGTGGAAGGCCAGGGGGGGATCGACAGCAGTGCCAGTTCAACCAGTACCATCGCCACATGGCATATGACTAGCTGGGTTAGTCTTGGACTACTCCATGGATCATTCTGGGTGGTCTTCCATTAAAACTTTAGGCAGAATTTCTGCCATAATCAACAGCGCAGCAACACTTTATGTTTACTTTTGTCCTTTAAGTAACTTTATTAACATTCAAATTTTAACTCACAAGGTGGAGACGCTTAAACTGTTTGACATTTACTTTTATCTCCCTTTCAGATACTGGAATGTACAATGGCTACATAAAGGAAGTACATTTACAGCATCAGATACTGGTTTAAAACTGAAATAATAGTAACTAGATTCAGAAGAGCTGTGGTCTAAAAGGCATGAAGCAACCTCCCAAGAATGAATTGTTAGTAGACAAATTATGCTGCACATAAAAATGCATCTCTTTTTGGATTTATGCTTGTTGTCTTTAATTTGTTTTTAAGTGCTACCCAATTTTTTTAACACCTAAGGGAACAGTGTTTGATAATTACTGTGGCTGACTTGGAAAAATTACTTTTGGTATCAAGGTTCAAGAAATAGTGGCAAATGGGCAAAACACATTTAATTTGTGTATATACACAGACTGCTTTTTGCTCGTACTTTTAAAATATAAGCGTAATCTTTCCACAGATTTAGATTGTAGATGTTATCAGTTCTGAGAGATGCTGATACTGACAGAATGCCTAGCACACTGTGGAACACAGTACTCTGGGAATGAGGAATGCATTTTGGAAACAATAGTCTTAAGAAAAATATTGCTTCATTCTTCTTGTATAGCATAAAATAAACTGTGTTCAGTACACTTAGTTAAAAATTAAAAAAAGAAAGTTCTAGCTAATATAGTTTGCAAAAATCCCTTTATAAAATCCCTTTATATCACAATGTGTTATTTTGTACAGCTGCAGTTTTAGTTTTCTTATTTTTATACGGACAATACAGTGATCTATTTGAGAGCTATTTATATTGCAATAAATGGATAATGATTTTTTTAAATCATCATTTCATAATGCTTCTTGGAAAGTGATCTGTTCTGGACACAGCTACTGTTTAATAATATGCAGGTAAGTTTTTTTTTTTTTTTTATGCTGGGTTTAGCTTTGCTTATTTGCAACAGTAATGTGGAAGAAATTAAATTATGAAGAACTACAGTTTGGTCAGATCTTTTTGCCTTAAAAATAATAGCAAATAGTAAACAGATTTACGTATCAGTTAACATCTTACAAAGTGGTGTATGTGTGCTCACACAAGCATGTGCGTGTGTCCATCTGTCTGGGTCTGTGAATCTGTGTGGTTGTGTTTGTGCATGTATGTATGCACTGAATGCTACATATGAAACATTGCTTTTATTCTCTTCTGATGTTTGATGTTGTGACTTTTAAGACATGTCATTTGACGACAAGAACTTGCAACAAAGATCCTACAGCTGCTGTACATTTAAAACTTTATAATGTCTTAGGAGTACAAGGATTGTGATATCTCAGCAGTGATCGGAATTGCCAGTTAATTATAACATGCTGATTATTTGTGAAGCCCCAGCTAATGAGGTCTTAAAACTGATAATGTATGAGAATAAAGAGACGTACACAAGGAGCAACCTTTCCAAGAGAAAGGTGTGCGTATTTGTAGCAATGACAGAGTTCTATTTGGTACAGAACTTTCTTAATGAAAAAGTGAAAAAAATATATTTTATGTATGCAAGGTAGAAAGTGAGTACTTTAGAAAATTAGTTAACAGTTTCTGCCAGAAATAGTTGACCTGCCATCACCTTAGAACTGTATTTATCCAAATGATTGTTTCATTTGTTAGTCTGTTGCAGATGTATGAGGCTACTTATCTGAATTTGTTTTTCATGCAATGAGGGGTACTTCAGATATTTTTTTTTTTTTTTTTTTTTTTTTTGTTATTTACACTTTGTTGACCAACTTAATCCCATTAAGCCAATGATTTCTTTTCAAAGGAGACCCAAGAATGACTAAGAGACATTTGGCCAAGTTATTAGGGAATGTCTTATACTTTTTCAATAAGTGCTGTGGGATCTTTTGTATACATCTGAGTTACCAACAACTCAAGCATATGGGGCCTCGGTTTAACATGACATCAGAAGGACAGCACACTCAGGAGAGCAGCACCCCCACCCCACCCCCATTTATGCTGCACTACACTGTGAGTAGTGGGTGTGGAGCTAGAACCTACAGCCTTCTTGGACACCAAAAGTGAGCGTGCTACCTGTTAAGCGAATGAGATGGTTGTTAGCGTGCATCTGCTCATCAAGATGTAAATATCTGCTATCACAGAATCTGCTCATCAAAATGTAAGGACAAATTAACTATAACTGAAACAAAACGAAAGTGTAAAAACAATTTAATTGTTACTGAAAAAAAATAATTTCCCCTTTCTTCCTGCAGTAAGGTATTGCTTCATTGTGTATGTATGCATTTGTTTAATTATTTATTTATGGCCAAAATAGAAGTCCTGATGAACAATGGAACTATTTCAGTCATGACCCAGGCAACTTGTACAGAGCCTAATAAATCAATAAAGGCTCATAGATTCATAGGAAGTTATTAGGCTAATGGCCCAAGGCCTTTATAAGTCTAGCCAAGTTATTTATACCTGTGTTCCCTAATTGACCTTGGTTAGATGGTCGTGATTCGCAGAGCGAGCCTATGATCAGCAACAACTGCCCCTGTCCATGAGGGACATAGGTGCCACCTCTGGGGTGAATTTATGGTTGTTGTGTCTTTCGGCTTTGCCCGGTTAGGGGTCGTCACAGCAGAACTCTGATCCGGTAATGATTGGTAGTTGATTTTTACGTGCTGAGTTACCAGCCCTGACACACAACCTTCAACGAAGGTACACCCGTTCACGCATGTCTCCACGCAGAAGATGCTCTAGCTGAGAATCGAACCGAACAGCGTCTTACTGTGAGGCGACAATGCTACCGCAGCACCACCACCGAGGTCTACCAATTGTCTAGGTAAAACATATCATCATTATAATACTGTAGTATAAAGAACATAAAGATGGAACTAACATCTATAGTTAGCCTAAAAAGTTTTGAAAATACTGATGTGGTTACATCATATAAAAATAATTAAACAGCAGTGTCTAACCTTGTTTTCAGTTAAATAATGAGATCTGTTTTGTTCTGATGATAATGTTTACAAAAAAAAAAAATGGTTGCTTAAGTTTTTCTGATAGGCTGGTAATTTGACTGGTTCAGTGAATTAGGATTTTTTTTTTCCTTATTCTGCTGAAAATCCTGGGAATTACAGTATTCTTGGTACTGGACTCAAAGCAGGAATAATGATTGTTGATGTTTTTATTTGGGCCCTAAAAGAGAATAGGTTTCACCAGTCAAGAGTTTGTGAGATGGATAAATCTACCTGCATTTTGACTGGGGTCCAGTCCAGTGAGTAAAGGAGTGAGAAATGTTGTTTGCAGTATGTAAATGTCTTATTAAATTACATTGTATTTGATAGAAATTCTGACAAGTTCTTATTTACTCAAACTCTGAGCACTTGTGAAAATACAATATCCTGATTCTATCATCACCACCACTTTAAATGAATCACTTTTTTACTACAAAGATGCATTTTATATATATATATATATATATATATATATATATATATATATATATATATATGTGTGTGTGTGTGTGTGTGTGTGTGTATGTATATATATATATATATATATATATATATATATATATATATATATATATATATACACACACACACACACACACATACATATATTGCCAGTTAAGCTGTTGCTATCAATTACAGAAAGGTTAGAGTTGAAGGTACTGTAGCTATCATGTAATTAGCCAAAAGAAAACTTTAAAATTCTGCATCATGAAGACCAGAAGTACTGATAATGACACATAAATTGCTGTGGATATCAGCCCATTTCTGTAAAGTTATAGGACTACGTTCAGAATTTAGTAACACAGTGCCTCCTGCTGTTAGACTAACATATGTGCAGCTTTGTGAGTAGTGTTTCAGACAGTACTACTTTGTCAGGATTGTCAGTGATAATGCTAACTGATGGAACAAGTGTGGAACAATTGAAGAGTTACATGGAGGAAAACAGTCTCTATGTGTGTTTACAGAAGTTTAGATCATTATTTGCAGCACTACTCTTGAGTCTTATTTTCTGCAGATATCTACAAAAAGTAAGTGTAGATGTCATGGCCTGAAATATTTAGTAAGAGTCCAGATTTAAACAAAGATCAAAAAACTACAATTGTAGCAGTTCTATAAAAACAATAAGCACATTACCAGAGCTATTTTAGAGACAGACAATTACAGTATATTGTACCCTAGCTGTAATCTGTGTGCAGCTGTGCTTAAGAGAACACAAGTAATGGACTAACAATAAGATTTAATAAAGAAAAAAAAAAAAAAAAGAACTGGAAGGTTTTTAAACCAAGATTTCTTTTTTCCATTCTGGCTGCTATAATATAACAAATATATTTAGTAAAAAATAGATGGCATCAATGTTCATATTTATTTATTTATTGATTGACTGATTAACGTTTGATTACCAGGAAAGTCTGACTGGGTAGAAGCCCATTTTCAGCAGAGGCCCGGGGAGAAAAGCTCCAAATTATTACAAAACATTTTCAGAGCAATAATTATACAATCCTCAAAAATAAAACAAAAACATCTGCAGTTTAAATAATTATAACAAATCAGACATAATATAAACACATTGGTTAAGAATTGATACAAGGTATATGACAATCATTTAATATTTAGAGAAATTTTAGACAGTTTATAGAGAAATTAAAGGTAAGTTAGTCTAATACAAAGTCAAGGAAGAGAATTAGGTAGGAGGTCTTTCAGAGTGGTTTTGAAAGATGGGAGGGAGGGTATAGGACCTGATGGATACAGGTAAGGAGTTCCAGGCCTTAGCAACCTTGAACGAATACAGACAATGCCCAGCAGATTTGCTTGGTATAGGTTTATTAATAGTAATGGTCATTTTGTAGGAATATAGAGTCTAAATTGTGCTAAGAAAAAGGGGAAAAAAGAAATTAATTTGTATTTTTTTTAATTTTCATTCCTAACATCTCTACAAATGAAATATTCTAATAACGTTTTATAAAGTTAGCATGTGTAAAGATCAGCATATACCTTTATGTGGAAAAACAGTTTGGAACATTTTGGATGTTAAAGGTTGTCAGTAGTTTTTTAATAGCATGTATCAGATTTCATCATATAAATGAAACAGCAGAGGTATGCAGATTGACTCTATTTAGGGTTAGCAAAGACTTTGCTTCGGGATATGTAAGAGTTTGCTTCATACAGGATTACAAATGTATAGCTTTATGATGAAACTGACATGGAGACTCATGTTTCAGATATCTAGATAAAGTGCCCACACGTGCGCGCACATGTGTATATGTGTGTTTGTCTCCTTGTGGGCTTTTAAATGATGTAACTTCAAGTGTGGTCACAAGGTCACAGTACACAAACAGGAAAAACATTGGTAGTATTTTATGAACATCTTAGCACAGTTAATTTGTGTGGTGCTTTCTAGTTTAACCAGTTTACTTTCCTAGAAAAGAGTGTTTGGCTGCTGTGGATTTGTGAAGCAGAGTTCACAGATTTAATGCTGTTCTTCCCCCACAGAAATAGGATCTAAAATGGCAGCAATTCACTGTCTTTTAACTGTATACAGTTTGAATGCAAATCACATTTTGTTTTTTTCTTCCTTTCACTTAGCTGAACATAGACAGTATGTCTGTGTTCCATACTATGTGGGTAAGTGCTATACAATGAGATAAACTGCCATATCCTCACTAATGAACCTACCTTTGTCTTTGTGTAGTAAGCAGGTCATAGCCAAGACGGGTCCAACAGCTAGCCCATTTACCGTGTTAGCAGACAAATAAGTGTCAGAAGCCAGAAAGTGCGGTATTTGTGTGTGTGTGTGTGTGTGTGTGTGTGTGTGTGTGTGTGTGTGTGTGTGCGTTTGCTTGCAGGTGATTCTTCGTCAGCATACAATCAAATAAATGATTATAAGCAGAAATAACAACTGCCATTTGTGGTTCTAATTGTTTTGTTCATCTACTAAGCCCAAGTACTCCAGCAATGAAAATAAATTTAAATAGCAAATGCCAGTAACTGAAAATTTACTGTAAAAAATGTGACATTTAGATTCTGTTTATTTAACCAATTGACTGTACTATTCCTTGCATGTGTTTTGGAAAAAAAAAACAGTAGGGTTTTACACTTGTAATAAGTCCATTTAAATGTAGAAAATAGCTTTTAAGAATGCAGCATTACTGGTGCATTCTACATTTCACAACTGAATGCAAGAAAATAATTTATTCCATGGTTAGTATGAAACATTAAAGATCAGTGTAAAAAAATCCCATGGTTAGTATGAAACATTAAAGATCAGTATAAAAAAATCCCATGGTTAGTATGAAACATTAAAGATCAGTATAAAAAAATCCCATGGTTAGTATGAAACATTAAAGATCAGTATAAAAAAATCCCATGGTTAGTATGAAACATTTTTTTTTCCAAAATCTCTTTATTTCAATTTTCTTTTTTTCCAAATAATAACAACAATACAATAATTCATAAACACAAATAAACAATACAAATACATATCTAAAGAAAACAGACAACAATCTCGTTTTGAGAAAATTATTCATATATATATATATATATATATATATATATATATATATATATATATATATACAATATATACACTAGAAGTCACTACATCGTCAAGTAGAGTATGAGAATTCTTATGTTCATTTGGTCTCATAAGGGATAGTGGAATGGGGATAGTCTTTATAGAAAGTAAAGATAAAAATTCAACCATTTATTGTATGGTTAGGGAAAATATCTAGTTACACATATACTAAGAAGGGGGAAGATGCAAGAAAACTGGTTATACTACATTCATTTCTTATTAAAAGGTTAGCTTTTCATGTCAATTTGTGGGTGAATTTTATTTGTTGAGAATTATATCTAGTAAGTAACCGCAATATTTTTGGTAATAGCGTTTATTTTTTGTTTTTGAATAACCTAATTTGTGAGATGAGGTATATTTGATAGCAAGATTGGTTAGTATGAAACATTAAAGATCAGTGTAAAAAAAATCCCAAACTGCAGAATCAGGAATGTCAGACCCTATTTTATTCTTCGGCAAATGCTGATATGAAATCAGTAGCTTTGTCTCAAAGTCTTATTGATAGCTGGAGCAGAATATAGTTTTAAACTTGAAGGAAGGATTTCTCTGATTTGCCCTTACTTGATGGAGAACAGAAATATAATTCAGATTAAACTCTTATGACGTAAGGAAAGCTGGGATGAGGGATTGAAAAACAAGATTTGCTGACCCCAAAAATGCAGCAGTTTGCAGATGTTAAGACATGTAGTCATTCTGCACTGTAACAATGCTACTACAGCAAGTGCTAATGTGAATCTTTAAAACCCACTTTAGTTACGGTACTAGAACTCTGTTACCTTTCATATAAAGAGTCAGATAAGTTGCTAACTGGCCCATATTAACAGCAATGTCTATAGTAAACACATGTCAGAAAGTAAAGCTTCATTTCCCATTCATGGAAGAGCAGTGCAATATCTACCGTAGACAGGGAGCCACGTTGTTGTTGTTGTCTTTCGGCTTTTTCCCGGTAAGGGGTCGCCACAGCAGAACTCCGGTCCGCTAATGATTGGCAGTAGATTTTTACGAAATGCCGAGGTGCCAGCTCGACGCCCAACCTTCAACGAAGGCATGCCCATTTACACACGCACATCTTTGGAACGCTATCGAACTGCAGGGAGGACATGCAGACTACACACAGAAGGCACTCCCAAGCCAAGCCGAGAATCGAACGGGAGAACCTCTTGCTGTGAGGTAGCAACACTACCACTGTACCACCACAGAATATAGACAGGGAGCCACATTAAGGAACTAAAAGATTATTTCACTACTGGTTTTATGTCATGTATTTCCCTTTCTGATTTTAAGAATGATTTTCCTATATATATTATTAGACTGTGTTTTTACAGGAGGCAGCCAAAAGCTGTTACCCATTTACTGATGTCGCAAGGTTTTTCATATCATCTGTGTGAAAAGTAAGGGCTTATTGCTTAGCACTAGTCAGCCAAGGGAAATATTTCAGCCAATTAAACTTTTGGGAGAGAGAGAGAGAGAGGGAGACAGACTGAGTGAGAGAGAGAGAGAGAGGATGTATAGCTGCAGCATATAGATACTTTGCACAAGTTTAATTTTGCTCATCTGGTGCAGTTTAGGTCCAACAGTACTTTCAGTTTAGAATATGTGCCATTTTAGTGGAAGCACTAGGAGGTTGAAAAACATCCTTCCACGGTGGTGCAGCGGTAGCGTTGTTGCCTCACAACAAGAGCTTATCCCGTTCGATTCTCGGCTGGAGTGTGGGGAGTGCCTTCTATGTGGAGTCTGCATGTCCTTCCTGCAGTTGGGTGGGCATTCGAAAGACATGCGTAAATGGGCATGCCTTCGTTGAAGTTTGAACATCAAGCTGGCACCTTGTAGTTCGTGAAAATCTACTGCCAATCATTAGCGGACCGGAGTTCCGCTGTGGAGACCCCTAACCAGGAAAAGCCGAAAGACAACAACAACTAGTAGGAAATGTTCACGTCTCATAACTGTATTTGGAAGGTGCTGTTAGAATCTAACCCCTGCTGATGACTAACCTTTGAAGCATAAATGAACTGTGAAGAATGATGGGTAATATGGATACTCTCAGTAGTAAAATTATAAACAGTGTGAAACATGTATTAAGGCTCTGTGGTTGAATGTAGTTGATATGAATTTCAGTTTATTTGGTGGAGGCAGTACAAAGGCACAGCACATCTTTTATCTGATCTGTTGACTGGGTTAGTCCCAGTAGGCTTGTAGTCTCTTTTCAGGGGAGACCTGAGGTGATATTGATACTACTAGGGGAAATTTGGCCAGGGCATCAGGGAACTTCCGGTGTTTAATAGGTGCCATAGGATTTCGTAACATCCACTTGAGCTACAACCAACTCAAGCAGATGGCACCTCAGTTTAACATCACATCTGAAAGCTGACACACTCAGGAGTGCAGCATCCCCGTTATTCTGCACAATGATTTACCTGGTAGGAGAATAGAACCCACAGCCTTCTGCACCAAAGTATTACATCACTGACACTACTAGAAATCAACAAGAAACAATTACCAGTATGCACTAGGACAAAAGTAATTAATGTAAAGACGTGAGCCTAAATCACTTAAGCAAATACATTAACTCAGAAAATCACAGAAGTGTACAGTTTGATTGCTGCTAATGGCTTCCTAAACAGTCAGACATACTTCTCAGGTATCCCTGATTTCACAGATTATCCCTGATTCTGCCTCAAATTTTTGGTCTACTCTTCAAAAACATTGTGGTTTTCTAGGAAATCAGATTTAGGACTGCAATCACTAGATAGTGACACACATTTCAGAAAATTCATGTTAATGCCAAATCTATTTTTCTATCAGCTTTCTAAATATATATAAAGGCAATATTTAAACTTTGGGCATGATTGTTGTCCTATGTCCACCAACTATTTTTGGCTTTGTCCATGGTTTCTGTGCTAAGTGATTGAGAGCTACATTGTCCAGGCCTGATTCCAAAACACTTGCTCTCAGTGTAAGTGACCATTGTCAATGTAAATGATTCTTTTGGAATCAGGCCCCTGGTGCAAGCCTGTTTATATATAGGCCTCACAACAAAGTATCTCTCATACTGAAAACAAGTCTTTTGGAATCACGGCAGGCTTAGACTGAGAGCAGCCCTTTTGGAATCTGGCCCTATTTCTCAACATACTAGGTAAGCTGTAGGACCTACTTAATTAATATATTTTGTTCCTTTTTCCACGGTGGTCATAAGAATTGCTTTATGTCTGGTCTGGCCCAGTGCATTCGTAAATTGTATTATTTATTTATTTAATGGTTTCTTGTTTGATAAACAGGATAGGCTGACTGAGCCAAGGCCCCATTTCAGTGGTGTCCTTGGTAGAAAAGCATTAACTGTACACATATGAAAATGGAAGAATTAGAACAAACAACAATACTGAGCTACACAGATGAGGAAAACAAGTAATGATATAAATAGTTGTAGGGAAATGAAAAGAAACTACTAAATGATAAATATAATGTTCCAAAAAAAATAAATAAATGCATACATGTACATATATGGATCTAGGACTTTCCGTTGGGCACACGTTTCACCGAAACGTAAATGGGCGAGCTCAAATTTGCGAAAGTGCATTTTATCGAAAATGCACTTTTGCCAGAAGGTAAATAAGCAAACAGTTGTTTGCATGTAGGTTCAGTTGTACATCAACATTTGATGTAGATTGTACAACTACACAAACTGCTGCTTAGATCGCGGTACAGTGGGGATAAGGGAATATTCTCTTTTCCCCACTTAAGTGTGATTTTGGAGTGAGAATATTAAAGTAGGGGTGTCTGAGGGGCACGTTCCCTTACATAGGGAGTGCAGGGGGGGCTTGCCCCCCCTGCATAAACATGAAAACATGAGTAGTCTTTTATTAATATTTTGTTTTTTTTGTTTGTTTTTTTGCGAAAGTATGTTTGGTGGTTTACATTTCGGTGAAAAGTGTGTTCGATGGAGATTTCTAGATCCACATATTTACATGGTAGTTGATTAGCTGCCTTATGTCAATTAGATGAAGAGGTCTGGTAGAGATAGTGGAAAGACAGAATACACATAGAAGTTATATAAAGTTAAAATTACTGTTTTTGTGCTAAATGTTTCTTTTATGATCTGTTTCAAATCACAGCCTGAACCCTAGTATTCTCTCGTTTCTCTCCTCACATATCTACCTTGTACCTTCAACTGTGCTTTCTAGTCCATCATAGATCTTTCTTTGAAAATGGTACTCATCTGGGATCTATATAGTTTAGTATAATATTTAAAAGTTTAGGCTATCACCCCCCCCCCCCCATGAGATTTGTCTTCAAAACTGTACATATTAACATATTAAGGTCTTACAAACCTCTCTTTATATGGAAGTTTGGTGCCAAATATGATCCATATGGTTGATTTTCTCTGTACTGTCTCTGTTGTCTACGTGCTCATATGTTATCAAGCTTTCCAGTCTGCAAACCATATCACAGATGATATCTTACCAACTGCCTGTTCAGTGAGATAATAATTTGTTTTCTTCTAGCTGAATCAATGTCCTGTGTTTGCCTTCCTAACTTTCACTCACACTTCTTATTTCTATTCAGGTAGTGTGATATGACAATCCCAGATCTATTTCATCTTTAGCTTTGGCTAGTTTTCTGCTCCAGCTGTGAACAGCTTCTTGGATTTGGTTTCAAGATGCATTATTTTGAATATTTTTTCACTGAATTTATGCTGTCATATCTTGGGTATTACGTTATGAATTCTTGTAGCCCTTCCTACATCATCCTGTTTATTATCCTTGCATAATATTGTGCAATCAACAAAATTGCAAATGTTTCCTTTTCACACCTTCTGTGATAACAGCTATAAAGAAATTGAAAAAAGCTACCCCCAGCACTGACACCTCTGGTATATCACTGGTTGCCATCCTTGTATCAGAATAGTCTCGGGCATAACCTTATGTGTCCTATTGGCTTATTGGCTAGCCACTGTTCTACCCATGCTAGTAATATAACACTCAGCCCAAGTTCTTCTGATATGTTCACAAACTAGTTGTGTTGTACCACATCAAACACTGAAGGTTGCGTGCTGTGCCTGAAATCTGTCTGTGACCTAATGGACAAATTACAAAATCAAAGAATTCTGATACAGAAATCTCACTGCAGAGAGTTAAGGCTCTGAGCTGCAATTCGTGTAGCACAGTATTTCAGTCCCTCAGCTCTCATTTGCTGCTTACCTTGTGACCTTCAGCAGGTCAATTAATTAGACATTGCTCCCAGGTCATCCCTGAAAAGGGACTGTGTGTCCATTGGGTCTACCTGGTTAATAAATGGGTTTTATTATTATTATTATTATTATTATTATGCATTTCCTGTCATGAATCCATGCTAACCTGTGCCATGTGACACTGCAGCTTATAAATATTGTAACCTTTTCTCCTTTGTCAATGAGTAAACTTTTATATACTTCTAAAAATTGCCAACAGGTGTAACTATCTCATTGGCTAGACGATGTTTTTACAGTGGTTTTAGCTACTGCAGAAAAATCCATTCAGCAGACAACTAGATTTTGAGCTTGGCACCACTGGTTATACAGTTGTATGCAAAAAAAAGCTTCTCCTATGAGTTCTGCTATGAGGGATTGTTGCATGACTGTTTTGGAAAAGCATTTCTCATTCACAGCTGAACCAGAATGCATTTCTTGTACAGTTCACCTGCTAACATTGAACTAAGCATTTTTGCACGCCTCTCTGCACCCTCCCCTTGTATGCAAAACTTAACTCTATAGTTGCAGAAGAACGGGGATAAGACAGACCTCCTATTAAAGCATATAATGTTCTCACACAAATAGTGATCCCAAAGGGGATTTTAATCAATTGTGTTCAAGGTAATTAGGCACCAGTCAACAGATCCTCCTTCACATGATAATAAGTAAAGTTTCTGAATGGAAAACCCTTAGTGGAAGCATGTTAGGATATTTATGGTACCTAAAAGAGTACAGAAGGCTGGAGCAGAAATATATATTTTTTTATTTTCTCTGAGCCTGCCACTGATTTGACAATAGCAACAGGTTTCACTTCTTTTTGATCAGTCAGACAGATCTTTTTGCAAGGATAACTGTGATTTACCACTGCTAAAAATATTCTGTTTAGTCAAGTAAATAGCTCAAGTCAGTAGGATACTTTTAGAAACATTGTATAATACATGATTTTACATCTAACTAAAGTCAAACTGATTGGTCAGTAGTTTTCAGCTCTGCCCTGCTCCTTCCCCCTCTTGCGAAGGTTAATAAGACATATCTTCTTTCAGTCTTGAGAAACCTGATCCATCTTTTTGATGATTCAGTAAAATGTTAACTGAATATATTATTAGCCCCTCTCTGTTCTTGGAGATTTTATGATGGCTGCCTGGGTCAGGCCTACATGAATTGTGTACCATTAGTCTTTTGTTTTTCTCAATTCTCTATCTTCTGTGAAAAAACTTGTCTCAAGACTCTCCTTTCCTACTATCGCTTGCAGTGATCTTTTCTTTGACAGTTCGTGTACAGGATTAAGCCTCTGCACTGCTGATGAGTTGTTTCCTGTAGCCAAGGTATGGGGTTTGATGCCTTCCATCTACATTTGCATTTAGTGACACTGACTCTGAACAAGTCTCTTAACCAGACCGTGCTCCTGGCTTTCCCATGAAGAGGGGACACTTGTTTCCAGTCAGCTTACCTGATTACACAATATATAGCAATGACGTTTACTACTCCCGCCTGTGTATGTCTTTATTCTCTTATGTACCTATAAAATATTTTATCAGCACTGTTGAGTGATAGTATGACCTGCCTTTGTTTAGCTCTGTTTCCTGTCAGACTGTATTTCTTATTTTTTCTGCTTTAATTTGCACTGTCATATCATTCTCATTCTTACATGTTTCATCACATTTTTTATGTCAGATACAGTATAAGAAATCACAAGCATGTTTCATGTTAAACAAGATGTCATACAGCAACTTTAAATATCATAATGCATTTTGAAAAACACAACATTCACCAGATATCAGAAAAATTAAATATATTAATCAATACTCCATTGGACATTGGGTATTAAAATCAATGACCAGTGTCCACCCTAAATGCATAGAGTAGCAAAGTGTAGGATGCGGCCAGCCATGTGACTCCATCTAAGCATTATTTAAATATTGGTTTTCTATAAGAGAATACTAATGTTCTTTCTTGACAGTCTAGCAGACAGTTTTATAACACATTTTGATTTTTGCAATGTTTCCAAGTTATATAAGCTATAGCTATCTAGGGTTGGTTCTGAATCTTCCATGCTTTGTTTGTGGTGATAAGTACTGAATTCCATTATTGACATCAACAACAAGAAAGAAAGAAATATAGATGGATGTCAGACTGGAATGTTGTACTAATTTAGTTTCTGTCTGCAACTCTGCATTGCATAAAAAAAATGTTTTGCTCAGACAAAAAAGTTATATTGATTTGTATGGAAAAATATTACTTGTTCACCAGGTAAATTCCATAGACACAAGTGTTTGTCTACATAAGTGACCCAGTAATGGTACCTGGTTAAGCGAATTCATTAGAGATATACACAGCAGCTGCTGAGAGTATGTCACTTTTCTCTCTAAAATACAGTTTAAACAGTCTTAGAAATTGTGCTGCATGTTTCCTTGCAGACTAGCAGGGTTATTTAGAAAATGGCACACTCTAATAGCTTTTTATGTGGGTTTTATAATTTATTTATATATGCAGTGACATTTGATGCACAGATTATACTGCACAAACAGAGGCAATAGATGCCAACAGCTGACTGTAAAAGCAGATTGTTGTATATATGTACATAGTGAAAGTGCAACAGTAAGTCCACTGATCAGTCAGTCTAATCAATGTCCATTCATTTTACTATCTAAATGAAACACTCCAGAGTGGGTATTTTGCCTGATATGTTAAACTTTCTGGTATGTATAGTCTAGTCACTGTGCTGCCTTAGGATTCAGACTATACCAATAATAAGTGTGTGACCTCATGGCATAAAACATCATGTGCAGAATTACTTATCCATATAAAATAAGAATAACAAGTTCTATTCCTTTCCATGTTAAAGTCATGTTACTGTATGCTCACTGCAGTGTAATGTTTAACTTTTAACTGGCTAAGTGAATGGGTTCTTCTTGTCCCCGACTTAAGCTTAAAGGACAGACTCTATATACACACACACACATACACATACACATATACACACATACACATGCACGCACGCACGCACGCACACACACACACACACACACACATATATATATATGATTTACTATGAGAATATCGAATGCAATAAGTTCTAATGGTCATTTGGTCGAAATATAATGTAGAAAAATCAAAACATTGAAAGTGAAAAATGTCGAAAATCATTTAATTGGCAAAACACTTAGCCCATCTCTACTATTTTGCAGGGGGGCTGTGCCCCCCGCACCCCCCTACTTATACATACCAACTCCGAGATCGCACTACAGTGGGGAAATGGGCAATTCGGCATTATGGGTTTTGACTAAAACAGTCTCAACTTTTGAATTCCCGCAGATAGTGATTTCAACCAATTCATGTTCGACCATTTAGCGTTTTCATAGTAAAGCTATATATATATATTAGATGATTAATGTAGCCGACACACTAGTCTTTTTTTTTTTTGCTGCCTACCCCAGGACCTTTCTTTGCCCAGATGACCCATTCATTCAGAGAAAATGGTAGCTCTTCATTCCTTAGACTAGGTAACAGCCCTATGGTCCATCTGTTCCAGGCCAGGAGCCCCCTCATCAGCCTCTATTCCCTGACAAGAATGAGGTGGCAGGGAGTGCCAGCTTACTGGTCCTAGAAGAGTAGCCTACTCTGTCCCTTTGAGAGCCCCTTTGGTGGCTTCTCGGAATCCACATTTGCTACCTGTTGAGGTGAAGCATGCCTCTACATGCAAACCAGCTTAGGCACCACTGGATGAACAGTTAGGGTTCCCTCTAGGTGACATCTTTATGGGGTGACAGAGCTCTTCTCTCATCCCAGGATGAATGTGTCAGAGCGACCACACACTACCATCCTCCACCACCAACTACTACAGGCAAGTGAGCCACCCACTCAGATCTTCACGTAAAGAGCAAAAAATGATCAGAAATGGACTTTTGCAAAAAGCAAATCCCTCCTGCCCAAGTAATTCATGTCCTGTTTCTGTATCCTGTCCCTGCCCCTCCATCCTCACACTTTAGTAAAAGAAAAAATTCACATCTCTCTTTTAAACTGCAGCAAACAGTTTACACCCTACCTGCAAATAGTGCTACTATTTTAAACTGTAGCAACCTGATTGCTTTTATTTAAAAAAACAAGTTTTTTTTTACGTTTAAACTTGCTACAGTTTAGACCACATGTGGAGTGCTACAATTCTCTGGTTTGACCGGAAATGCAATAAAAGCTGGTATTGCACTAACGAGAGATCAGGATGAAAGATAGCCAATCGTGCCCCTTAACACTTTGCATCTGGGGCAGTTGCCCCTTTGCCCCACCCTAGCTGAACTACTGGAGCCACTATTGCAACTGTGTTCACTGTGGCACAGTCAGTGCTTTACCCCTGTATGCCATGGAGCTGAGGTTTTCTTATAAAAATCAAATCTTTATTACAAAAACAGTTTTCTTTTACAGAACTTAAATGGAAGGCTGGTTTTGCTAAACTGCAAAATAATGTAGTACCTTAACCTAGTATGCGACATCAAAAGAACTTGCTGGAGGGACAGATTTGTCTCACAGAAGTTACTTCAACTTTGGAACAAACTTCCAATTCATGTTAAACAAGCCCTTCGTTGACCCTATTTAAGCATACTTTGGACAATTAGATGGGTAACCAGAAATTCACTCCAGGGATTCCACCTGTGTCTCTTGGACAGGGGAAAGAGGTGCTGATTTTGGTGTCTGCTTGAAACAGACACCCCTGGGAACAAAGGTTGAACTTGGCTAGGCTTGTAAGGGCCCTAGGGCCAATAGCCTAGTAACTTCCTATGATCCTATGTCTGTGGTATAAACAAAAATAACATACAATACCTGGTAGAAACTCGAGTAATGAATACTTATAAAGGACAACATAAAGTCTTGGGTTGTGGTCTTCTTCCAGGAAACGGGGTACTAGGTCTCTAGTCTGTCAAATAGTCCGTAGGAAAACATTTTGTCTCCTGAGCTGAAGCACAGAGTCTTGAACTTTCTGTCTTAACAACTGCAGACCTCTGACCTCTGATATTGGTGATTCAGCCCCTTTTTTATAAACACCTTTCATTAATACCTGTGCTTGATTGTCAGTGATACCTTGAGTTCCCCTTGAAGGGGTATTTGGTATATACATAGTCAATACAAAGAATACTAATACAACAAATAAAACAAACATCCAAATACTTTATTAATAAAAGCTGCCATGCTATGTTACTAAGTATAGATAGACAGACAGATAGAAAGATTCATTTTACAAGATATATGATCAGATCCCTGATCATAACTGTATTATTATGTGTTCAAGACATGAATACCAAGATATTCATCTTGAGAGTGAAGCTTGAGAGGTGAATCTTGACATCCATGTTGAGAGCACAAAATAATGGGTTATGATTGGTGAGACCTGATCATAATTCTTTCATAGTCTATGGAACTTTATTTGCTCCATATAGTACTAGTTGCTGAAGAAAAGGAAAAAAGCACAAAGTGTTTTGCCGGCTTTCAAAGCAGTAGAGCATTTAGTGAGTGCTTTCAAACAGACAGGAACACACATCTAACTTCAGAGAAAGAGAGAAAGTTAGTTATAGATTACTGGCATAGACAACAGGCAGAAATTATGCAGTTTTAAATTCTGCCGCTATTGTTTGCTGGCCAGGACTTAGTGGCTAGTGCAAAATTCGGTCTTAACAGCACTTGGGGGGTGTTTAACAATTGTTAAGACTGGGTCTCATGCTACAAAAGCAATTAAGTAGTTTGTCATTTTCCTGATACTGGAACATAATCACAGAGCACCATGCACTACTTATGCATTATATCTATATATACAAACTCTGCAGATGCACTACTGTGGGGGGAATAGATTAGTGCCAAATTCAGGTGCACAGTCATCCTACATGATCAGTTATCACACACAGACCACATACTGACAATACTGATTATCAGTTTTTCTTGAACAGGATTAGCATTCAGCTTTAAATGTGACCCTCCAAAATTGTAAATATTATAAACACTTCTCATTGTTACGAGAATTACTCTGTATTGTTCATGTATGCAGTTGACCTGGGGTCATGTCTTAAAAGGGTCATTTCAACAGCTCACTTACCCAGTTAACAAATGTAGAAGTGAAAAAAACAAAATAAATAAATAAATACTATGCTATGCATTTCAGAGTTACAGTCAAGGAACTGCTGAAAATCATTAGTGTTATGAAATACATTTCTGAGTACACAACTAAAAATGGAGAGGATCACTTGAAATATGAAAGCTTCAGAGTACAGAGATAGGACATGGGGAGGACATCTAACACTAGGGAACCATAACAGTTTGGACAGAATGTAGCGCTAACACTAAGGACTAGTATGATGGTTTACAGTGGTTTTGAATGTTGCTGTGCAAATAACTTTTAGTGTAGCTGCACATTGGTACGGAGTCTGTGGAGTAGCTGTATAAGCCCTGATTGGGATGCAAATAGCTTGAGAAGGAACTCACGCCCTGGTGGAATCAGGCAAGGGATGATGGGAGTTATTGGATGACACCTTCTTGTCCATCCTGGGGGGAGGGTGGTGGTTTGATTAACTGCACAAGAAAGGTGTCTTCCAGGAAGCAATAGTCAAGACATGCACTTGGTCCCTGCCAAGCCACATATCTGGTAGCCTTCCTATGGCATGTCTGGGAATATGCACTCTGTCAGGGGAAAGCACTGCTTACCTTTACATCTGCCACATAATACAAAAAAGCTGATTGCTGTCCATAAAATGGTGTACCATCATCAATGATCACTCTTCCAGAAAAAAAAAGATGGGTCTGATTCATTGAATTAGGTTTCATGCCTGGCAGACATGGGGAGATAATGATATAAATAATAATAATAATAATAATAATAATAATAATAATAATAATAATTCAGTCTTGGTAAATGAAGGGAATTTCTCTTCTTCTCCATTTGCAGCGATCTCCACATTTATTATGTTAAGGAAATGGATCACAGGCTAAGTTACATTGGTATTGGAGTTTTATCTACGCAATAAAAATTGCCCTTGGACTTTCACTTTTCAAATTTTTGTGGAATTTACATTCAAAATCATATTTATATCATCAAACTGGAATGTGATTCATTGTTATCTGGGTGAGGAATATTATCCATTTTTAATATCAGGTTGGGAATAATGAATGAAGGGGCACTAACTATGAATTCTTGAAAATACAAAAATGACAATCTAATTAGTAATCTAGTAAGACTCTACTGTTAGTATTTAATGTCATTGCATGTACTTCCATTGACGACCTTTTGAAGAATGTTGTTGTAGGTGTTTTTTCTATACCACACAGTTAGCTTGTGTTTTGAAGTTTATTTTGTTCATTTGTATTACCTGAGTTATTCTTCTGTACTTGTGATTATTTTAAAAATAATGAAATAATTTTGCTAAAAAAAAGCTGATGCTCAGAGAACAGAGAGGAAACTGTGGACACACCTAACACAAAGAAATGTGCTTAGAAGTTAAAGAGATAACAACCTTGGATAAGAAGAAGCAGTAACAAACTGAAGAATAACTTAGACTGAAAAGACCTCTAGAATTAACAGTACTGTTAAGGTTTGGAAATGCTTAGCAGCGTAGGGAGCTTGGAAAGTGAATGGTATAACTAGTGCCAGGGAATGCATCAGAATAGACAGTTTGGACTGTAATGAGTATAACTTGGTCTAAGAAATATGTTTCAAAGTAGCGTGAAATGTAAGTCAGGCCAGCAGTACTAGAAAACATGCCACAGGTTAGAGAGCTTAGAATACAATGTGTGCTGGTAATGCATGGGGATGTTCTTCATGTTATAGATGAATATTAGGACCTCAGTAACATTAAGCTATGTACTCCAGAATATAAAGCCTGGAATAAGGGAAGGGAACTAGTAGAAAAAAACATTATATCTGTGTACAAAACTAGGAATTTAGAGTGAGAGCACTAATATTAAATAGCACGTTACAGAGGAAGTTAGCATGGCATGCAGTACTATCAGTGCTCAAGACTGACAGGTATCAGGTTGGGATATCTGTAGTGTTAGGGTATGTATTTCAGATCCCAGCATTACTAATGGGGTCATTCTAGTGTTAGGGAGTCTGCAACAATGTTCAAGACTGTAAACTGGAGGAAGGGACATCAGTGGCACCGCAGTATGGAATGTACAAATGTACATTTCAATGGAAGGACTGTGGCACACACAACAAAAATAAGTTCTTTTATTGTGACGAGCAACTGTCTTTTGGCCATTTTGCCTCCTGTCAAAGTTTAAGTTGTCCAGCATCTGATTAGAGCTTTGATATGCAACATTATGTTGCTTAAAAGAACTGCTATAAACCTTTCGCTTGATCCTGTGCCACAGAATATGTTATAAAGCGCATACATATGGTCATGCCTTTTCCCTTCACCACATGGAAACATTTTGCTTTGCAAGATAACTAATCTATCTGTCTAGCAACCCCATTTAGTAACAGATTCCAGTACAAACTGTAGATTGTGTTTCTGTGTCTCATTAAACCATTTAAATATTATTTGTAAGCCATTTGAGTTCTTAAATATGTAAAAGGTAATGTGAGCTGACAAGCTATGATTATCAAGTAAATGTAGCATATTATTATTCTTTTTTTAATGACAGAATCTGCCAGTGATATCCTAAATGCTGTGCTCTGTTCTTTTTGGTTACTGGGCTCATTCCTGCTTCCATGACGTATTCTTTCATCTCATCTGTCATATGGCTGCAGAGCATCAAACCAAATCAATGGGGTTTTGTTTTTGTTATGTTAAACAACAAAATAACATGTTATCATAATGCATAAGTCTTTACAAAAACAACCGAGTGGAGTGTTTAGAAAACCAATGTTTTTTTTTTTCCGGAAAGGCTTCAATTCTTATGATAAAAATGCAAGAGTGCACTCAAAGCATTTTCATCGCCAGCCATTTAAGAAGTTAATTCAGAACAGCTGTGCAAGAAAAAACTGCAAACAAATTAAAACACAACACTTCTGATTTGAAGACAGAGATGATGAGATAAAAATTTTCTGACATCAGAGAAAATTAATTATTTCATTCTGGTTGGCACAATCAAGTTACTTAAGGATCATAATTTACATATGTCAAAGCTTCATAAAAATGCAAATAGACTGAAATGTAGTTTCTGCTATATCTGTGTGTGTAAAATATGGATAAATGTAATCTGTTTCTATTTTTTTAAACCCTTCTCAGGGACCTTGCCCAGTGGTTCCACTACTTGTGTCCAGTTAGTTTCCACAGGAAAAAAGAGACTCCTGAATCTGGCAAGAGCACCCCAACTCCTTCATTCCCATTTTGGGGCCTGATCAGTCCATTTGTTCCCCTGGAAGAGAGAGTTACAAATAAGGGATTGGAGCAGTATACTGGTACCATGGAGATTGGTGTCCCATCCAACAAATCCATCACAGTAGGCAGCTTGCTGACTTGCAGTGGTTACATAGGTGAGGAATGATTTTCATACTCACCCTATATCATTCTCATCTGAGCAGCAAGGGTACCACTTAACAACTTGAAAGTGTTCTGGCCTCCTCCTTCATAATCACCAAAGGGTATTCCCAGTGCTGCAGGCCATGTCTCCTTCTTCACCACTAACATGGGTGAGCTGATATCAGCTACTCAGAGTTTTTCTCCCCCACCCAGCCTGACCTGCTGTAATCCTTTTCTCCCTGTCTGTGTCCCTTTTCCTTTTACTACTCCCCATATATGGGGAGTAGATCAGATGACCAAACGTGTTTTATAAAAGGCATTTCATCAAGACCATTTCACCATTTTTAATTGGTTGAATGTATTAAACAGTTGAATTTTTGTTTTTTTTGGGGGGGTTAAATATTACATTCATTGAAAGGTCAGCTAGTTGAAGGACTTTCTCTAATATATGTAGAAGTCAGGGCTCCTCAACAGAAGTACAAGGCCAGGAACTGTGAGTGCCTACCCTTTAAAAATTAAACTGCAATTCCAACAAAGTATATGTAACATCTGTAACATGCTGTTATCTTTAAAGTAGTTTTGCTGGTGTTTTTACCTGCAATAGTTTGACAAAAGTGACTGCACTCCCCCCCCCCCCCATACACACACACACATGCACACACACACACAGCCAGACAGATAGATAGATAGATAGATAGATAGATAGATAGATAGATAGATAGATAGATAGATAGATAGATAGATTTACTAACTTACTAACTCCACTAACTTCAACATTGCTGTACCCCAAAGTAAAGGAAATACTCTGAGGTACCAGAATCTTATGGTTACTCCGTAAACCCCAGTTGCACTTGAGTCTAGTAGTTTTGTGGGTCATAATTACAGTCCTCAGCCTTTCAGTAGGCTCCCAGAAGTCAGTGTCCTTTGAGTTAAGGCAAGAATCTGCTTTGGGATTAGATTTAAGGTTTCAGACTATGGTTAGGATTGTAGTTCATTTAAGGTTGGGATTAGGTTTAAATTTAGGTTAAGGGTCAGAGTGTAGTCTGGAGCTAGATTTAGCTTTAGGGTTAGTTAGGTTATATGGGGTTATGTGTGGTGCTATGTCCTGTACGGGGGGGGGGGGGGGGGGTATGGTGGGCTTTACCTCCAACAAGAAAAATTGTGAATAATTTCAGATGTGTTTGTGACCAGAATATTTTCTATGAATTAGTGTTCCCTCAAAAAAACTTTAGTTTTCTTGATTTTTGAGTCTATAGATTTAGATATGCTATGATAAATAACATCACACCTCCCCTCTGATGCATTATAATCTAATTCTGTTTTTTTGCATATTTGATAAGGACATCTGTCTCTATGCCCTCTTTTCTGTTTATTATATGTATTGTTCATTAAACGACACTTTGGGCATTGTTTTCCATTTTCTATCCATAATGATTTTCCGCAATCGGCAGCATAGGTTTAGATTAGGAATATAAGAGTATGGCAGATCAATGGATTGGCACACTGGCTATATAATACAGCTTCACTTGATTCTCTTTTCTGAATCCCCTGTAAGGGATATAAATAAAATTACCAACATGTTGTAACAACAGATTTCGTTTGTACTTGGGTCTGGGATCCCCTCATCCCCACCCAATCAGATTTTGATGGCTAATAAAATCACTGGGGAGGATTGATGGCTCACTGTTTAGTGAGATTTGTTTTGTTCATCTGCAGAGAGCTAAGACAAAACTCCTTGCCTGGAGCCATTTGTGACTGGTAGTACAATACCTTGCCTGTAGGTGGCATGTGTCCATAACCAGGATATCAAGAGCACTATAAGCATGATGGGTAGTGATACAAAAATGTGCAGCTGTTATCAAACTTTGTCTGCATTATGTTGTGCAAATATTTGCCTGTCTCAGTTGTAAATGTAGTCATATTTTATCTTGAGCTCATTTTTATAAAGAGAGAGATGGCTTGTTATTTTAATGATGATTTTTATTGTATATAACTGGCAAAAAATATTCTAAGCTATTAGACAAAATAATTTGGATAAAAAGCAAATCTGATTTTACGTGCATGCCTAACTATGAGATATTTTACATATCCTTTAAAATTCAATCACAGGATTAAGTAGCATCCCACTTTGGCTGGGATTTATAGGCAAGTACTATGCACCTCAGTACCAATTAAGTATTAAATTTTGAGGTGTTTGCTGTGCAAAAAGCTGTATATCTAATCTGACAGGCATTGGGCATTGAAGAGTGTTGGCAGGGTGATGAAAGGACTGTATAATTAGATTGAAGAGTGGTGTTGTTGGTAGAATGGTTGGAACAATAGGGCATAAAACCAACATGATGTATGTCACAAAGAAGGTAGGCTAGCATGGCTGACTCAGTATGCACTCACACACTTGCAATGTAGTACCCCATAGCTGCATCTCACACTTATCCTGCACAAGAAGGGTAGCATAGCAACCATCAGACAGATGTAAGGGGGTGTGCATAGCAAAATTCAAAGCGAAAAATTCAAGCATCCAACATTATCAAATTTGATATATAACATTCACTGCATTTACTGCATATGGAAAGAGTCAGAAAGACTGGTTTCATCAAGAAAACCTTCACTGGTTTAAAAGTGACACCCCACTGTCCTCACTTTTTACAAGAAAATTCTGTCACATGGGAAAAACCCAGTTCCCTTGAATTACCACATTGATGGTAGTGCACTAAACACAGAAGGCGTTATAAGAGATCTGTGAACATAGGTTGACAGCAACCTCTCTTTTGACCACCGCATTACCACTGTGGTCAGAAAGTCCTTCTATGTGGCACATCTCATTACTAAGGGTTTTGCATCCAGGAAGAAAGAGGTCACTGTCTCCCTCTACTCTTCCCTCATTAGGCCAATCATTGAGTACAATGCCCCATTTGGCATGTACCTCACCAGACACCTGCAACAACTGGAGAGGCTGCAAAAGTACCTCACAAAGAGGATCCTAGGCCTTAAACACTTGTCCTATATGGACAGACTCAAAAAAGTCCAACTATTCTCTGTCTCATATCGCCTACTTTGAAGCAATCTCTGCTTGACTTACAAAGCCATGTCTGACTCAGCTCTGTTAGAAATGCTACACCTAAAGAAATCCCAGTCCCCCTGCACCACACACTCCAGAGACCTCAGCCTCATTATCACAATCAACAGAACATGCTGGAGGGACAGGTTCATAACCCAGAGACTGCCCATGCTATGGAATAGACTTCCCATACATGTCAAGCAGAGTACCTCACTGGCCCTCTTCAAGAGAAATCTTGATGAATGGATGGGAAATAGAAAATTCTCCCTGGGGATCACTCCAGTGGCTTTACTCAACAGACGCACTAAGAACTAAGGTCGGGTGGCACAATGCCAGGGTAATCCTATGGGCCAGGCTTGTAAAGGCTCCAGGGCCATTAGCCTAGTACACACCTATGAACCTATGATCAAGATGAGCAGAAAATAAAAGTAACTATCTAAAAAGTGTGTTCCTAAAACATATAAAATACATCTACATATTTAATATAAACAAGAAAGATATTTTTATCACTTTTTCTAAAAGAATTGCTTAAACCAGGAAGGATCAATACCCCAAAATTCAGTATCCATAACTTTTCCCTCCTATTTAAAGTGTTATAGTTTTTGCAAATAATCCTATCCATACCTGTAAAAACAAAAGACACACTCTTAAGTTTTAATGTATGATTATAAAGTGCATTTGTAGTTTTATTTATTTATTTACTTAGTTATTTTTTGCATTCACTTTCACTAACAAGTTCCCTAATTCTAAAACACAAAGGACTAGAAGTTTGTCTTTCTTAAGAAGATCCACAGAAACAAAAAGTCAAATACACTATCCAATCCATGTTACCTGTCATATAATGATGGATCTGGAATATTCTGCTGGTATTAGTACTTGAAAGAGTAGTGTTTTGAATATATGTACAGATGTTACAATGAGCACATGGTATAGAACCTGCTGGTTCTGACATGCTACAAACTATCTGCTCATCCAAACTGAAGTACAAATGTTATGTTAAGATAAAGTCTGTGATAAATTTTTCTCCTTTCAGCATGTAAAATGATACGTCTGAAGTAGCAAACTTTGAAAGAGTCACCTTCCCATAGCATAAGCTAATTTTTTCACATGATACCCTGGACTCTGTAAGTTTTACTACCATCGATCACTGTAAACCTTGGTTTTATTTTGCAAAAGGTTATTATGGGTCGTCAAGTCATCTTCATTCGTAACATTATCAATTACCTATGAGGCCTGTGTAGAAACCAATGCAGAACGCCTAACCACAGCTGAATGCTTCACTCAGGAGTTCTATACTCATTTAAAAAAGCATAGAGCTACGAGTCCTTTCCAGAACCAAGTATCATGGGAAATTCAAAATCAAACTATCTTGGTGTCTGCCACCAGACATAAACTGTACAATAAAAGAAAGAAACTCCTAAATTATTTAGCAGATCCACCCCCCCCCCTTCTCAAGGATAATATCAAAAGCATTAAAAAATCTGAAAAACACTATCAGATCCAATAATGCCATTACCTTAGTCTGGCCTCTGGAACCAAAGATAATTTTATATAATTCTTTAGCTATGTTAAGAAAGTAAGAAACTATTCATAATAATAATAATGATTCCTATTCTGACCCAATAAACATTACCAATATCCTTGCAAATAGATTTGGTGCCAACTTCATTTCTATTCTGGTTCTCTAGCTATTTATCAAACAGATTCTTTCTCCAACATCATCCAATATGCAGATGATTCCACCATTATCTGCTCTGATACATCTCCCTCTCTGCTCCAAAGCTTACACAAGAAGCTTTTTCAATTACTGAACACTGGATGAAAATAAACCACCTAGCTCTCAATGCCTCCAAAACAAAAACTAATGGTACCCTCAAAACTACCCCTTTCGATGCAATACATTTCTCCATTACTACAAAATAACTCATCCCTTGAACTGGTGTCAATTCCTTTCCACGAAGCTCTCTCCTCTCTTCCTCTCCCTTCCTTCTCTTCCCTCCCTTTCTCTGCTAGCCTACACAATCTTCAGTCCTCTCTAAAAAAAAAAACTTTCTTCTGCTATAACAAAAATAAAAATAAAAAAAAATGGCCACAGGTCCTCCCCACCACTGCACCTCTCTACAAAATAATCAAAACAACAACACTCTCAGTTAACTCTAGCCCACAAGCTCACCTCAACCTCTCTCTGTCCCTCCCTGTCCTCCGCCTTCCGGATGCACCTGCAATAGGGCTTTAAGTCCCCCCCACATAAAATATGATATTCACATCTTCTAAATAAATATTCAAAGCTCTGAAATATCTGAATTCCTAACTCCATCAATTATATCTAAAGATCATTTACTGATAGTGCTAAACAAGTCCAAAAATACTTCCTCCATGGGACCTGACAATATACCTGGTAGCATAATAAATACTGCTAAGCATGCCCTTGTAGACCCACTTCAAACTGTTTTGCCTGAGTTTAGCTACTGGTTTTATCCCTGATGAGTGGTACACTGCAGTAGTGATGTCCCTTCAAAAGGATGCCCTTTCAACCTATTTGGGTAATTACAGACCTTTCAGCCTTACAAGCCTCAACTGCTAGCAATGGAACATATTGTAGTGACCCCATAAATTATGATATAAAGAATTATATTAAACTTGACACCCAATAATATGAGTTTGTGAAGGATGAACTTGTTTGAAAGGGTTGTCAAGTCAGTAGACAGTTGCCATGTAGTGCACACATGGTATATGTTGACCTGGCCAAGGCATTCAACACCATCCCCCATGCTGGGTTTCTTTAGAAGCTAAATGCCTTAAAACATTGATGCATGTAATAAGATGAACAGCAAATGAGGTGACAGACAGAACCCACACAGTGTGAGTTGCAGTTGCCTCATCAGAAAGTATGAGAGTGGCTAACAGTGTCCTTAGAGCTCGGTACATGTAACTCTCCATTTCAGTATTTACTTCTCAGATCTCCGAAGAAAGAGCCAAGACTTCTGGCTAGTAAAGTTTGCAGACAATTGCAAATTGGGGGTTGTTGTTAAGTCACCATCTGACACCCAAACCTTTTAGAATTAACTCTCCCTATTAAATTCTTGGTAGACTAAAAATGGGCTCAAACTAAATGCTAAAAAGTGCCCTCTTCATATTATTTATACAGTGCACTATTACAAAATAAAAATGCAGGCATGGGCCTAGGAACCTGGATCGATAACCACCTCTCTTTTGACCATCAAGTGACAATGCTTGTCAGTTAATACTTTTTCTTTAGCATAGCTAATTGCAAAAGAATAACTTCAAGGTCTAAAGAGATAATCACTCCATTATACGCAGCATGGATCAGACCAAGTATCGAGTACAACCCCCTCCCCCTTCAGGATGCATCTCATTAAACACATTAAACAATTAGGAAAACAACAAAAGGCTCCTAAACAAAAAAGATCACAGGCATAAATTATCTGAGCTATCAAAAGTGGCTGGAAGTTCTATCCCTTTATTCAGTGGCTTATAGACTGTTGGGGGATGATCTCTGTTTCTCTTACCATGACATTAGAGACCCAGTTGCCCTGGGCCTTTTGCATCACCGCAAGTCCAATATCTCCACCAATACTAGAACCAGGGACCTTAGGCTTCAGCAAAAGATACATAAAATATGAGCTACATGTTTATAATCCACACCTCCCAAACTTCTGGAATAAATTTTTCTTCTATGTTAAGCAAAACAATGCACTTTCTTCCTTCAAACATGGGTATCCAGAAGGTCACTGCAGGAATGACCAGTATGGCCCTCCAAGAGAATGGAGAAAGGAGGTGCAGCCTGTGAGATGGTACTAGCAAGGTGTAAATAGTCATAAGACTTGATAACCTTAGAATATATATGACTCTGTGAATCTATAACAGGACAGCATAGCGCTGATGTCAGCAGGGTACATATGGCTGGTTATAAATGCAACATGCAAGTATCATGGTCCAATGGTACAGTGAAATTGTCTGCAACACCACAGGGGGAATGATCACCCATATCCACCATTACAGATGCCCCTGCAGAAGTACAGTCTGAACATACAGCCTCACCAGGGCATGATGGACATCTTGTATCTGAGGACCCCTCATGGGACCCATTTGTGTCTCCAGCCCACAAAGCATGTGACATGTGTACCACTACTGCCGCGTACATACCCACCACAGAGGATAGATGCTGAGAGGTAGATGTCATCATGCCGCCAGTACCATTCCCAATATGGCTGTGACACTTGGCATTAACTAGTGGTTCTGCAGATCAATAAACCATGCACAACTGTCAGATACTTACAGCAGTGATGAGATGGTTAGTGTGTTCCATGGGTTCCAGGATAATGTGCAACAAGTGTACAAAGACACAGTACTTATAAGGTCACTGCTAACAAATATTGCCTACATAGGTGCCTCCATGAGATGCCCTCCAAATGCCCTCCAGCATGCTGTGCACTCCATGCCTGTGACAGTGTACAGAGGTAGGGAAATTAAACAAAGACTGTCTCAAGTTGGACTGCTCAGACCCTTGGTGAGAGGGCATTGCTGTTCCTTGTGGGTGGGCTGACAGGCTGCCAGTCCCATGTATGGGCATCATCCAAGTCATGACCAGCAACACTCTTTGGCCATAGCACTTGGATTGCCTCTTTAGGCTGCACACACATGTTCATATATGTGCACGCCTTCTCTGTCACTTGCAAGTAAATAGCTTGCAATCCCTACTAATGCAATGCTTATTTAGTGGGCAATGACGCTCATTTTATGTGTCATCATTTGCATAAACCATTGTTTCATTGGCATGCAGTTCCTCATTTCCATGTCACTGATACTTATTACCATGTGTTTCATAGTGTGTTACTTTTCCTCCTTGCACAGCTCCACTATCTAAACCTTTAAATCACTCGCAATCTATATGTTGCAGTTGTGCAATGTGATATACTCCTAGGAATCCCAGAGAGTGTGTGTGTGTGTGTGTGTGTGTGTGTGTGTGTGTGTGTGTGTGTGTGTGTGTGTGTGTGTGTGTGTGTGTGTGTGTGTGTGTGTTTACATGCATGTGTGTGTGTTTATATGTGTATGTCCATATAAGCATGCAAAATTCTGTTTGCACCTACTTTTCCTGGAATTAATTTACATATAAAAGACAGAAAAAAAGCTCACAAGAGATTGGGGGTAGAAAAAAATCACAGAAGTAAAGGAAGCAGGAAAAACATAAAAGAGTATTCTTTTCTTTTTTAATTAAGAGGTTTACCTCTTTCTCCCTGTACACCATTTAAGGGTTTACTGAAGTTTACCGATATTGTTGAATTGTATCATTCAGTCCCTATATTTAAGTAATGAGAGTGGTGTTTGAATCTCCAGTGTTGTCATATACATTTGGGTCGGCTTCAGAATTTTGCTTATGGTGTGTCTTGTCACCCTTCTTCTTTGTGGTTTTCATGGAAAGGACATCTAGATGGACATCTGGAGACTATCAGTTTTGAGGACATGAGGGTTACATTTTGTTTTGCAGATAAGGTTGTCCTCAGCCTCAAATGACTATCATTTCTAACAAGCACTAGAGTAATTCACCGTTAAGTATGCAGTTTGTGTGATGAAAATCAGCACCTAAAAATCAGCGGTCATAGCTCTCCCCCTGAAAAAGAGGATTGCTCTTTGCAGATGGAGATAGCATCTTCGACAAGTGGAAAAGTGTAAGTATGTTTCGATTCTGTCAGACTGGAAATAAATGGATGAACTGATGGCTAAGAATTTGACATTATAGAATAACAGAAGGCATCAAATGTAAAACTTACAAAATGATTAATCGCTGGCCACTTCAGAATAGTGATTAACATGGAATTTTGCAGCACATGGCAGAGTATGTGGAACAGGTTTAAACAGGCGATGTGGTGTCCCCTCATCTGAATATAATGTACTTCAAAGTGCTACAACTTTTGAGTTTGTATTTCATTAGGGGACAAAGGTCACTATATGGAGTTTGGGAGACTCTGCCTCATCAGTACTGTTTTGTGTTTTCTTCTACAAAAGATAGCACTTTTATTTTAAGACTGCATTAGTCGTATTTTATCTGTTTGCCAGCTTTCAGAAGTTTCATTTTAATTTTTATTACTGTCTAGTGGATCCTTAATATAATAAGTTTCTGCTATTATGTGCTTGATTTCTTTTTTCAACAGTCATGTGAAATCAATAAATATAAGTGGCGTGACATAATTTGCAAATGGGGAAGAACATACTGGTCCTTTCAGGCTTCACAGCTGTAAATTATTTTGTTTTGCAACATTCTGCAGAGAGTGGAATTTTTATTTTCT
Organism: Protopterus annectens; assembly: GCF_019279795.1. Classification (NCBI taxonomy): domain Eukaryota; kingdom Metazoa; phylum Chordata; order Ceratodontiformes; family Protopteridae; genus Protopterus; species Protopterus annectens. The sequence continues at coordinate 596,686,857 of NC_056739.1, read as the reverse complement.
GTCTCCAACAGTCTTGTTTTTTGTTCCTAAAAGGAACAGTTAAGATGTACAATCCATTCCCCCCATTTTTGTTGTTTTTATAGTAAAATAAAACTGTCAGCCACTGTTCCTAAATTTAACAGAACCTCACAGCAACAACAGTTATCACACATTCACTTGGTTCCTGCTCCATGCATATGGAGGTGGAGAGATAGACAGATGCCTGGTTGTACAAAAGGATGGAGTTCATACTATTCATAAACACATCTGTAATAAAAGTTTCCACCCCCACCTCATGTGCAATAGAGGAAGAGAGAATAAGAGATCATGTGAGCTGACCCTCTGGCTCATACGAGATCATGTAGGCTGCCCCACTCTGAAAAGACCCATATACTGAACTAAATGAAAACTCTTCAGCTTGACTTTTTCCTCTCTCTTGATAATACAACCATTGAAGTCACTTCTCACAAGCAAACTATTATGGGTGATATTGGATGATAATCTTACATTCGACCTGCATATAAAAAAGCGCATAAGAAAAACTCATCAAAAACTAGGGATGCTTTACAAAGCCAAAAACTTTCTCACTGTTGCAACTAAACCTGCACTTGCCACTACTTATCTCCTCCCCACTGTTCTTTACAGCGCTCCCATCTAACCTCCAGGCTTCACAAAAATGAAAACTTCAACAATGCTGTAACAAAGTTACTAAATTTACCCCTTTCAGAACTCACCACTGTATAGCACTGAAAAGCCTAAATTGGTTAGAACTGCCATATCAACTAACATATACAGAACTTCTTACCACCTATAAAATTATCCAGAATCAGTCTGCCTGTCTAGCGCTAAAAAACATTTTACACAACTATGTTCCCAGTCGCGATCCAGTGACCAAAAACTCCTGTCTATCTACAAACCTAGCTAATCTGCTGGTCATTGTCTGTTTTCGTACAAGGTTACTAAGGCCTGAAACTCCTTACCTGTATCCATCAGGTCTATACCTTCCTCCCATCTTTCAAAACCACTCTGAAAGGCTTCCTAGCTAAAACCTGTCTCTGTTCTTGCTCATATCCAGGATACAATATATTCCTAAATGTGAACAAGTACATTTTCCATCCTTATAACAACTTACTCTCCCTTCTTCTCTTGCTTTCTTACTGCTAATTCTATTCCCTGACTTTCTCTCTAAATATATCATAAGCCTGTTTTTCCATCACTTCATATTGCAGTTCCTTTTTGTATTAGACTAACTTACTTTTAATTTCTCTATAAACGGTCAAATTTTCGCTAAATATTAAATGATTATCATATATCTTGTATCGATTTTTAACCAGTGGTTTTATTTTATGTCTAATTTGTTGTACTTATTTAAACTGCAGATGTTCTTAAAATGTTTTTTCTAATAATTTGGAGCTCTTCTTCCTGGGCCTCTGCTGAAAATGGGCTTCTACCCAGTCGGACTTTCCTGGTAATCAAATGTCACTATATAAATAAATCGTTAAAGAACTGGTATTCTATTCCATCTGGGCCTGCGGCTGACTGCAAATTTACTTGTCAAAGTATTTTATCTAATTCATATAAGGAAACTTCATTTTTTTAGTTCTTTGTAGTCTGTCTCTGATAATTTTTTAACATTCCATTTTTTGTGCACCTTCTTTTTATCAGAAATATCTTCTTTACATAATTTATTACAATATTCATAATTTGTTTTTGAGACCTTCTTACCTCTTCACTATCACCCTTAATTGCTCTCATTATGTTAGTATTTTCTTTAATTAAAGTAAGCAGATATCTCTTCTCTTTAACCATGTTGTAATACCATTGCTTTAATAATAATTCTTCCATTTTTCTGATTCTTTTCATAAATTTTCCATTCTGTCACAAAATATTCTCTATAATTTCTTTCCAAATCTTTTAAGGCATCTATACACACTGTCTTATAATTTGTTTTTCTGCTTTTCTTATGTCTAAATGTCATTCTAAAAAAAAATTCTCATACATTTTTCTTTTCTCTTTTTTTTTTTTGAAATAGAGTCACCACTCAGACCAGTATTTATAGCACACCTAGTGGAAGTGGAGGAGATCTTTCCAGAATTGTATAATCATTTCTTTCCATGACCATAACATAATTTCCCATTTATTGTTTTTATTCCTTTTCCCAATCTGATATATTCCTTATTTTCCTTCATCTCTATCCATATGGCTGAATGATCTGAAAAACCTGTTATAAGCATCTGTTCTTCAGCAATATTTAAGGCCTGTGATATAATGAAACAGTCTATTTCTGCCTTATATACACCTTGACGGCATGTAGGACTGTATTCCAAATCATTAAATTGAAACAATTTCTTACCGTCATTGCTTCTATTTTTATTTTTCCTCTCAAATTGCATTTAAAATCTCCCATCAATATTATATTCATGTACATTTCTTTTAGCAGAGACATTTTATTTAATAAAACTTGCCCAAAAAATGTCCTGGAAGAGACTTAAAAGACTGTTTTTGGTCACAGTACTAAGTGTGACAAAAATATAAAGTCCCTGCAAGCAGTTAGCCTTGTATGCAGATTTTCCAGTAACGTTATTTCAGTATGTAATATAAAGTGTTACTTAGGTGAAACTGTATTAATTTTATCTGGCATTGACTCCTGTTCTGAATCTATCTTACCTTGAGCCCAGTGTCCTAAAAGTATCCAGATAATCAAGCATTGCTTCCTTCACTATTCATTCTATTGGTTTCTTTACAACTGATGTTAAACTGGAGGGTTACTAGTTTCTAGGTTCATATGTTCTTCCTATGATTTGTTACAAGCAGAAGTCAATAACATTTCTCTGAAAGAATTCTAGAATGAATACCACCAGAGGTCCATTGTTTTGTGTACTTTTAGTTATCAGAATACTTTTGAGGATCCCAGTGAGGAAGAGAGTGCATTCAGACAGCAGGACCTACTAGATAAAGCAAGACAATGTGAATTGGTGTTGATAATGGGTGACTTGAATGCACATATCGGGAGAGACAGAACAGGATATGAGGACTGCCTGGGTCCGCATGGGTGGGGCAACAGGAATAAAGTAGGAGAAGCCATTCACAAGATCAAATACAAGAGTAGCCAACATGCAACTTAGGTGGACTTCCTCCTAGTAAGGAAAAGGCATTGGGGTAGAATCCATGATTGCAAAATCATCCCCAGTGAAACAGTCTCCTCACAGCATAAACCACTAGTTGCTACAATCAGCTGCAAGCAGTGGTCAGAGAAGGCTCTAAGGTCAACAGAGACCAGGCTGAAGACCTGGAAGTTGACTGGAGAGAAAGTACAACAGTTCCTGGAATTACTCAGTGCTCCAGCACCTCAAGAAGAGGAGGAAATAGGTAGAGTTGAACAAGAATGGCAGCGCCTAAAAACAGCATGTGTTAGGACTACAGAAAAGATATGTGGCCGAGCCAGGTATGGAAATAAGGTACATAAGGAAAGCTGGTGGTGGAATGTAGAAGTCTAGGAAGTCATCAAAAGAGTAAAAGGAGTGCATTCAGACAGCAGTTGCAGGACCTACTAGATAAAGCAAGACATGGGAGGTAGAAGTGGGAGATAGAAAAGACTGACCAGGATAGGAAGAACTACTGATTAGATAACGAAGTTAAGAAAGAAGTTGCAATCACCGTCATAATAACTCAATAGACTTTTTGGATGTGACTCTTTATAAGAACTTGGAGAATTTCAGATATGAATCTAATATATATAGGAAACCAAACCTTTTTAATGCCTACTTACATTTCTCTAGCCAGCATCCAATCTGGCAAAAGAAACATTTAGTAAAAGGTTAGTTAATCAGGCTATGTAGGTTGGTTTTAGATGGTGAAGTGCTCAAAGTAGAGGTTGCGAAATTGGTTGGTATGTTCCTTGAAAGGGGTTACCTCAAAGATTTTTTTGATAGTGCCATTGATTATGTTATGGAAAACAGGGGTGTTAGATATAAGCCCCTTTTGTGCAACAATGATGTGGATACCAATTCTATTAATCTTGATGGTCAAAGAACTAACACTTGACATGATTGGCAAAACTTGTCACAAGTATTTGTTTTGCAATACAATCCAGGTATTTATTTATTACAGGACACGATTAAGAAACACTGGGCAATGGTTTTTGGATCATTGGGACTTTTAGGTAGGCTGGGCCCAGCACCCAAATTCATTTATAAAAATAACAAAAACATTAAGAGTATTTTTGAAACGAACAAGCAACAAATGAACGGTCACACCAATGGGTGTGGAATGAAAAAAATGTGATGCCTGCTGACAATGCAGGTATATCCTGGAAGTTAGTAGTTTCCTTGTTCAAGGTTGCCCATTCTTGCTTACTGTTAAAGGTAAATATGACTGTAACACCAAAGGGCTTGTTTATATCACTTGTTCTGCTTTTTGTATTGGCAAAACAACGGCCCCTTATGTATGAGAATTTATCAGCATCTTTATGCTATTAAGAGCAAAAACACAAGTAAAGCACTTTATAAACATTCCACTACATGTCTTGGTTTTAAGAAATTTGTATTTGTTAAGTTGGAAAAGGTGGGTGTACTAATAAGCGGGCTTAATAAGTACATATCGATCAAAGCTATTTTAAAGTTAAAAGTAGGTATTGTTTGATTTTTATTATGAAATGACATGCATATTTTAAGTATACAAAGCAACTAATGCAATTTTATTATTGGCATTAACGTCTATGTTTGTATATATGTTTTTTTAGCTTTTAGTATTCAAAATGCACTATTTTATGAATTTAACAACATTTTTTGTAACTTGATGTCTTGCATTTTGGTGCCACCTTTCTTAGAAAGTGAGATGTTGCACAAGATGTTGCATAACATGCCTTTCACTTGGGCCCCACCCCCTCAAGGAAGTGAGTTAATCCCTTAAGGAAGTGATGTTTTTATGGGATTTAAAGGATGTGAGGTAGTGTATCTGTTTGTCTGGTGATGTTTCTGTAGCACTGGAAATGAAAGTGCTTACATTTGTTTATTAAAATACCATTTTGTGGCTTTGGAGCAGTGTTTTTTCCTCTTGCAGTGTCACTTTTTTGCTGTTGGGCTTGGTTACTTGGTTACCAAGTATGAACAGTGTTCGGCCTCACAGAGCAGTTCCCAGTGGGAGAGGGTGTACACCAGGGGTCAGCTCTGAGCCCACTGATGCTCATACTGGTGATGGACTACATTAGCAGACAGGTCAGAGGGGACAGATCAACAAAGTTACTGTATGCAGACAATGTGGCATTACAGGCAGACTCTGAGCTAGAACTTCAGCAAAGGATAGGAGAATGAAATGCAAAACTGAAGGCAAATGGGATGAAACTAAACACATATACGATGGTGGCAATGGCAGCAAATTGGGGAAATCGAAGAAGTTGATAATCGAGATAGAAGGGAAGATAGTGGAACAGGTAAACAGCTTCAAGTATCTGGGAGGGGTAGTTGAGGAGAAGGGAAGTCTGAATGAAGAGGTCAAAACTAGAATCAGAGGGGCTGCAACCAACTGGCATAGAGTGTCAGGGGTAGTCTATGACATAAGAATGCCAAAGTACCTGAAAAGTAAGGTGTACAAGACAGTGGTGTGACCAGTACTACTGTATGCTGTCTGATGCTCCACACCAGTGGTCACGCCCTCATTGGTCAGGTCTGACCATAAGCAAATCACCCTTGACATCCACATCCCACCCCCACCCCCCAGTAAGGAAACCTCCTTAAAAAACTTCTCCAAAGCCAACTTCATGCTACTGAAGTCAGAAGTGACAAACTTCACGACACCCATGCAGACGGGATCTGAAAGTTCAACTGCAGAATCCTACACTAAGGCACTGTACGAGCACATCCACTCGTGCCTGAATCATGCCATCCCAAATAGAACCAAGATGCTCTTCTCCAAAAAAAGGAAGTCAATCTGGTGGTCCCCTGCTATAAACAAACTATACAATAGAAGGAAGAAACTGTTGCAAAAAAGAGGAAAATCCCAGGATGCAAAAAACTCCCTCACCAGCCTCAGTAAGAAGCTGAGATCCCCCATAAAATCCTCAAAAGCTAGTTATGAAAATAAAATTGACAAAGATTCCAAAGACAACCACAAGGCTTTCTATAGTTATGTCAAGAATCTAAATGGCAATGCTCAGATCTGCTCTGAGCTACAACAGAATGGCATTAAATATACTGATCCCAAGGATATTGCCAATATCCTGGCAGATCGATTTAGTGCCAACTTCACCCCCCTCTCACCCCCTAAAGGGCCCATCTCAATACCAAAAGATTGCCAAATTCCAGTAATCACAGCCACACAGGTAGAAACCGCACTCTCCAAAGCTAAGAATACAGCATCCATGGAACCTGATGACATCAAAGGCTGTGTACTACAGGAACTACAAAATAAACTGGCACCTCACCTAAGTGTCATGTTTAATCATAGCCTCACCTCAGGCTTCGTGCCCACTGAGCAGTGCACAGCTACAGTTATCCCACTCCACAAGGGGGGGGGATCAGTCTTGGATCCCGGGAACTACCGTCCCATCAGTCTGACAAGCCTGATCTGCAAGGGCATGGAACGCATTATCATGGAACTTATAAACAAAGACATTGGTAACCTTCAAACACTGGACCCCACCCAGTTTGGGTTTGTGAAGGGCCAATCTTGTCTCCTGAATCCAATTGACTTCTTTGAATCAGTCTCCAGAGCTGTGGATGAGGGTAAGGTGGTCCACACAGCCTATCTGGACCTCGCCAAGGCCTTCGACACCATCCCCCACTCTGGAATCACAGATAAACTTACTAAGCTGGGCATAAATCCCTACGTCACTCGATGGGTTGCCAACTGGCTTACTGACAGAACCCAGACTGTAAAAGTAGCCAAATCCAAATCCAGCTCCAGACAAGTGACAAATGGAGTACCTCAGGGTTCAGTCCTGGGACCACTCTTGCTTGGCATCTACATCTCTGAAGTACAGGCTAACACTAAGGGACTCTGGCTAACAAAGTTTGCAGATGACTGCAAACTGGGAGCCATTATTGAATCCCCAGATGATGTGGATATTCTACAAAAGGGCCTTACAGAAACAGATGCCTTGTGCCAGAGCCATGGGCTCAAGCTTAATGCCAAGAAATGTATAGTTATCCCCTTTGGAAAAAAAACATGTACCCATGAATTACCATATAGGTGGCAGTAAACTAAACATCGAAAGTGTGATGAGAGACTTAGGGACACAGGTGGACAGTGGTCACGCTTTCTATAACCACATCGCCACAGCAATCAGGAAATCCTTCTATATGGCACACCTCATCACTAAGGGCTTTGCATCCAGAAAAAAGGAGGTTATTGTCCCACTGTACTCATCCCTCATTAGACCCATTATAGAGTATAATGCCCCATTTGGTATGTACCTCACAATACATCTGCAACAGTTGGAAAGGCCACAGAAATATCTTGCTAAAAGAATCACAGGCCTAAAGCAGATGCCATATGTTGACCGTCTAAAAAAACTCCAGTTATACTCTGTGGCATATCGTCTACTCAGAGGCGATATCTGCTTAACATACAAGGCCATGTCAAACCCTGAGCTGTTGGACATGCTCCACTTAAAGAAATCCCAATCCCTCAGAGCCACGTGCTCCAGGGATCTAAATCTTGTCATCACAATAAACAAAACATGCTGGAGGGATAGGTTCCTGACCCCGAGACTCCCCATACTCTGGAATAGACTGCCCATACATGTCAAGCAGAGCGCCTCATTGGACCTCTTCAAAAGGAACCTTGATGATTGGATGGGAGATAGGAAATTCACCCCGGGGATCATGTCAGTCACCCTGCTAGACAGGGGTTCAGTGAAGTAAATATTGTGGGAAGAAATAGCCAGGGAATTGTTATAGCTAGGCTTGTGTAGGCCCTAGAGCCAATAGCCTAGTACCAACCTATGAACCTATGATACAATAACCTAGGCAGTAAAGGCAGAAGAGGTGAAGCTAGAGGTGATGGCAATGAAGTGCCTGAGAAGGGTGGCAGGATGCACACTCTGGAACAGACAAAGAAATGAGAACATAACAGCAGAAGCCAAAGTAGCTCCAATTGCAGAAAAGATCAAAGAGAACAGATTACGGTGGTTTGGACACACATGCAGAAAAGCAGAAGACAATTTGGTGAGGAAGATTTGGGATAGACAGGAAGAAGGGAATAGGAAGGGAGGACATCCAGCAAAGAGGTGGATGGATTGTGTGAAAGAAGATCTGCAACAGTCAGGCATGAGTGTTGAAGAAGGCAGGAGTCTGGCCGCTGAATCAAGAGAGTTGGCAACATTTAACACGATAACCCAACCCCATGTAGAAAAATGGGAAAAAGGGGGCTAATGATGATGATGATGATTTAGAGGATCCTCTAAAGGAATGGGATTAGACCCTCTGTCCTGGATGTATTTAGTATATTACATTTAGCAATAATCCAAAACAGCTCCTTGTATCAGTGTGTGGGCTTTCCAAACGCAGTGCAGGTAACTGTGCTCTTCTGGGACCAACAAGTGGAATAAAGGAAGGAAAAGACAATTATTTGGTAGATCCTGTCCATTTCCTGATCAGTGTATAAAACCAATCCGATGAAGTCTATTAGGAAAAACGCTCTCATAGGGAAACTCAATAAATTAGGCAGCATTAAGGGAAATCAGATTGTACCACATTTTGTTTTTATCATTTAGATAAAGTCTTTTGGAAAAGGGTCAGTTTACAACACTTCCACTTCACACTGATGACGAATTTGACAGAATCCACCAGTGTAATTGGTTTCTCCTTCCTTAAATTACATTTAGCGATATTTAGCAGCCATTGCCCCAACACCACTACCACTACCACTGCAGTCCATTAACAGTTTTACTGTCCACTGTTGTTTTTTTTCTACATTCCTTTGTGCATTTCCAAAATGGAAGTTAACATCCATCCCTTAGTTTGCATTTTTTTGTTTTCCTGATTCTTTCCCTTTTATTTATGTATTTGTTCTTTAAATGGCATTGCTTTCAATCCTCATTCTTGTATCTATTATTTTTTCACTAAATGACACATTTTTCCTAGTAACTAATATCAGATTGTTAAAGATTCTTCCTGCTTTTTTATTTGCACGTTGTTTTTTCACCAAAGCGTCTTGCATCTCTGATGACAATTATGTTTTTTCCATTGTTATTTCACACCACCTTCATAGCTATTAGCTAGAGCCATCCCATTAGGTTCAGAACACTCACTTCTGGCTATCGGTATTGTAAACTTAAGCAAATGGTGAACCAAGGGTGCCTGCAGGCAGGTGCAAGGGGGTGCACTTGCACCCCCCTGGAATTGGCTGGCTAGGAGATTAATTTACTTCTAATTAAAAAAAAAAAAAATTAAGGGCGTTCTTCTTTAAGAATTCCTTTTGCGTCCAGTCGTACAAACGGAGGTGCTTGTGACCTGTTTTCATCTTCTCCATATGTGCGATCGATGGTTTACGTCTTCATCTTCAGCATTCGCACGCAGAATTTGAATTCCAGATAGCGCCAGCAGGGATGCCATGTTGTGTCCAGGAAGAGGGTATTGCCATTAGAATCGCTACAAGCAAGCCATTTCAGAAGCAGAGAGGGATTCCACAAAGGTAGGAGGTAGTGCCGTTTAAGCAGCAGGAGAGGGATTCCACAAAGGTGTGTGTGTGTGTGTGTTTGCGTTTGCGCGTGTGTATAATGTTACAAACAGGAGATTCAGTGCCTGTTAGCCTGGCTTGAGATGTGCACCAGATAGGCTTCACTTCTCAGTCTCTTTCTCTCTCTCCCAAGGGAGTACAGGAAATGAGCAGCAAATTTTCTCTCCCCCAGTTCCATTTTCTGACCTTTTCAAATTTCAAGAAAATAAAAAATATGCAAGATAAAGATCAGAGATGCAGCAACTGCTAAATGCCAGAATTCCCATAAAAAATTCTTGTTGTACAAGAAGGTTTGATTCTGTCACCCTCCATTTCCTACTATGTGATTCTGGGCAAGTCACTTACCCAGACAGTGCTCTGGAGTTGCCTGTGAAAAGGGGCACTTGAGTCCAATGGGTTTACCTGCTTAACAAATAAATGAAAATAATTTGACATATAAGCTTCCCTCTACATGGAGGGTATTAATATCTGTGCCATTACTGAAATTTGATTTATATATCCTGAATTCATATCACAATTTCAGAATATTCTTCCTTTTGTTGTTGTAGAGCCAGTGGGACAGGTGGTGGCATTTCAGACCTTGTAAAAGAACATATAAAACTAGAAGCTAGTCACTGTAAAAGAATACCTAAAAACAGAAGCCAAGTATAAAACCCAAGACCAGGGCAGGAATCCATAGACAAGTGCTGCATAGTGGAGTAGCGCTAATTTTCTATGGGTTCATGGTACAAACTCTTCCCTGTGTCTTACATTCATCAATACTTAACTTCTACCCTTATACACTCAAAGTAAAAGTAATATATGTCTTTTGTAGAATTAAATCTGCTCTGCCAGTAATGCTCATCTCAAAACTAGAATTTTAGACTGAACTTCTATAATTTGCTGTTAATTGCTATAAATCTGCATGGCAAATTGTATTCTGTCTACAGATATATGTATGCTTATGTTAACTGTAAAATACTACTAATGTTTGAATTTTTATTAGAGCCTATATAATATTTAGATATAGCTGTTAAATCATTTATGTCAGCATTGTTTTTGGAGCTTTTCTTCCAGGGCCTCCACTAAAAATGGGTTCCTGACCCAGTCGGACCCTCCCGGTCACCAAATGTCAGTAAGTAAATAAATAAACAGCCACATAACTAATCATGTGTGTTGGACACTGAACAGCTTTGTAAGTCTAAGTAAAAGACTTCATAATTAAAGAGACATGTGATGTTAATGGGAGGAAAGGTACTTGGCTGCTCGGAATCTGATCAGCGTTACAGATGTGTGACAGACATGATATATGACACAAGGAAGGCAGGCTAATGTGACTAAATTAATGCACGCTCACATGTGCATTGTAGCACAATATAGCTACATCTCATCCTCATCTGGTACAAGAAGGGCAGCGTAGCAGCTATCAGGTACAACACTGCAGGCGTGTACAGCAAAAAGTCGATCCTGCTCGTCTTATAAATGGAGAAGAAATGGGACAGATAGGAAAGTAGTAAAAGGGAGAACAGCAAGCAGGGACAGACACAAGGATTACCATAAGGCATGAAAGGGGATTGGAGAAAGAAGGATGATTCATTAATTATGTATGTATGTATATATACGTGTATTTATGCATTCATTCTTAGAAAGAGCCCTTTTTCATATATAGGAAATAAGTGTATCAGATGAGACAGAGAAAGAAGAGCAGACAGCAGGGTCAGGTAGACCAATGTAAATAGACCCAGACAGAAATATAGACACCTGTAGTGGAAAAAACAAAAGGTAGGGAAGACAGCAGATAAGCACAGACATATACGGGATGTATAGGGGATGGACAAGTGATAGTGGTCAAGGCTGGAAAATTTAAAAGAATGTAGAAAGACACATAAGGGATGGAAAACACCAAGATGGGGATAGGGTAGGGTCCTTGCACAGTTGTATGCCAGGCCAATCGGGAGGGCAAGAAGGCCAGGCATCACTCACTTGGGTGGATAACATTATAGGATCATTGGAAGTTACTAGGCTACTGGCCTTGAGGCCCTTATAAGCCTAGCCAAGAGTTTAGCCCATGTTTGGACAAGTCAGCACCCAAAGCCCCTGTCCAGCAGGGACACAGATAAAATCCCATGGATGAATTTTCTGTTTCCCATCTAGTTATCCAGGTTGCACTTATAAAGGGATAATGAGGTACTCTGCTTGACGTGGAGAGGGAGTCTATTCCACAGATGGGGGAGTTTCTGGGATACAAATCTGTCCCACCAACAAGTCCTATTAATGTCACAGACCAGGTTGAGGTCATGCATGCGTGTTACTTGAGTGGAGCTTGACTTGCGGATATGCAGCAGACCCATCAAGGCAGGGTCTGAGATTGCTTTGTATGCCAGACAGAGGTCACATCTGAGGAGTCTGTATGAAACTGAGTAGAGGGACAGGGATTTTAGCCTATCTGCGTAAGGTAGATGTTTGAGGCCCTGGATTCTCATGTTGAGGATCCTCTGTGTGGTCTCTCCAGCTGCTGCATGTGCTGTGCAAAGTACATGCCAAAAGGGACATTGTACTCAATAATTGGCCTTATAAGAAAAGAATAAAGGGATGTTATGACCTCCTTGTCCCTGGATGAGATACCCTTACTTATGAGGTGGGCCATGTAGAAAGCTATCCATACAATGGAAGCAACATGGTGGTCAAAAGTCAGGTTGCTATCAACCTTGGTGCCCAAATCCCTCACAACGGATTGCGTGCTTAGGACATTGTTATTAATGTGATAATATGTGGTGACATCACTTTCCCCAAAGGGGATGATGACGCATTTTTTGGCATTCAGCTTGAGGCTATGTTTCTGGCACCAATCATTTGTTTGGGTGAAACCCTCTTGGAGGACATCCACATCACTTGGGGAATTGATAACCACGCCCATCTTGCAGTCATCTGCAAACTTGATCAGCCATAGCCCACTGCTTTTGGCCTGCATCTCAGAGAAGTATAACCCAAATAACAGAGGCCCCAAGACCAATCCCTGGGGTACGCTGCTCATTTCAGGTCTACTGCTTGAGGTGGCTTCCTCTATTTTGATTAGGTGGGTTCTATCAGTGAGCCAGTTTACTACCCATCTGGTAACATACGGAATGATGCCTAGTTGAGATAGTTTCTCTATTATGCTCGACTGGGGAATAGTGTCAAAGGCTTTGGCCAGGTTAAGGTAGGTGGTGTGCACCATCTTCCTCTTGTCCAATGCTTTGGTGACTGTCTCAAAGTCAACCAGATTTAACAGACATGACCTCCCCTTGACAATGCCAAACTGTGTGGAGTCGAGTGTTTGGAGGTTGGCAATGTCCCTGTTAATGAGGTCCATGATAATCCATTCCATGGTCTTGCAGATCAGGGTAGTTAGGCTGATGGGGCTATAATTTCCCGGATCAGTGGACACTCCACCTTTGTGTAAAGGGATGACAGTGGCAGTATTCCACTTGGCTGGGACAAAGCCGGTACTCAGGCTTTGGTTGAATAGGGTGCCTAATAGTGCTGCAAGTTCATGCCTGAGTTCATGTAGGATGCAGCCTGGGATGTTTTCAGGTCCCATGGAGGCTGTATTTTTTGCCTTTGAGAGGGCAGTGAGGACCTGATCCCCCTAGAGAAAAGGGGAGGGGCAGGTACTGAGGATGTCCTGATTTACTGATGGGGGGACAGAGGGGTGAAGTTTTCACTGAATCTGTCAGCCAGGTGGTTGGCTATATCTACAGCATTTGTGTATGTGGTGTCCTTGACCACCGGTTCTGAACAGATCTGGGTGCTTCTTTTGAGATTGCAGACATATGTGAAGAAGACCTTATGATTGTCTCTAGTAGATGTGGCCAATTTGGAGTCTAAGTTGACTTTACAGGATTTCACTTGTGTTCTTATTTGCTTGTTCAGGCTAAGGAGAGATTGCTTCCAATTGGGCACCTGCTCCTTCTTGGTTTATTCTTCCTTGCGGAGGATGATTTTGTCCTGTTGGGTATTCCTGATTCCATGCATCTATATAAATGCTTGTATAGTACTTTGGTGTAGATTTGGATACTCTACAGAAGGGAAGGAGGCTGTGAAGCAGAGGGGAAGGAGGCTGTGAAGCTGTTTATACCATTCCTGAGGAGATTGTAATCAGCTTTGGAGAATTTTTTTGTTTGACCCTAGCTAGAGGGGGTCAGGGGAGATGGTGACTTCAAAAGTGACTGCTTTATGGTTGGATCTTGCCAGGGAGGATGATACTGTAGAGGGTGCTGCAGTGGTTACTCATGTTGGTTAATACCAAGTCCAAGATATTATCACCTCTTCTTGGGGTATTGACTAGCTGTTCCAAAGCATTTGCATTGATAAAATTGAGGAATCTCAGGGCATTTGTGTTCTGGCATGAGTAATTTTTCCAATCTATGGTTGGGTAGTTAAAGTCACCCAAAATCAGGGTAAAAGTTAAATCTTGATAGATTTGAAGAGGTCCAGATAGATGGAGTGGGCATCTTGAGTCAAATTTGGGGGCTTGTAGCAAGCTATGATTTGAACAGGGGTCTTGTCAATGGTTAACTGCACCTGAAGTGTCTCCTGTGTGTCATACAGTTTGATCAGCCTGGAGGTGTGTGTGTCTTTAATTAAAAAAAAATTAATTAAAAAAAAAAAAAATATATATATATATATATATATATATATATATATATATTGAAACTCCACCTCCATTGGCTTTGCTGCCCACAGTTTGGGGTCTGAATGTATGATAGGATGAGAAACCAGGTAAGGCTGGGGTGCTCTTCGCAGCTTTGAATCAGGTTTCTGTGACTGAACAAATGTCTGCATCTTCCAGGGTTAATAATGCTTGCAATGAGTGCAGTTTCATGTTTAGACTCCTAGCGTTTAGCAGCATGACCTTTAATTTGCATTTTGTTGAAATGTTTTATGTTGGTAGTATCAACCTCATGACTTTTCCTAAAAAAGGCACTATAGGGGAGACAAGGGCCTTTGCCAGAAGCCTGAAGCCCAAGTGAGACAGACGCAGGCCATCTCTAGCAAAGCATTGTGGTCTGTCGATCATATCTTCCCAGGCTGACAGGTACTGGATCCCCCTGGAATGACACCAGAAACTAAGCCAATTGTTAAAGTCAATCATTTTCTGTTTGTATTGAGGCATCATTCTGAGTGACGGTAGAATGTGGCTTAAGGCCATGACGGTCATACCTGCCTGGGACACATATTCAGTGAGCTCAATCATGTCTCTCTTCAAATAGTCTAGGGAGGTACATCTCAAGTCATTCACGCCAACATGGATTATGATAGAGTCATAACAGTACTTGTTGTTGAGAGACATGAGTGCATGTGTGATATAGCAGATTCTGACACCTGACAAACAACTAACAGTGACTTTCTCCTTATCCAGCCTGGTGAGAGGCACATCTGGGTGTCTCACAATGGAGTCTCCTATGACTAATATGTTGGGTTTATGGTTAGGCCTTAGTGGTTGCGAGATACAGGTGTGTGGACTATGCGTGGTATTTGGTGTGGAGGGTTGTGGAGTTAGTGTGTTTTTGCCTCCTAAGTCTCCTTTGTTTTGGTTTGTTTTTGTTGAGAACCTCCGCATATGTCGGTGTGTGTTGTGTAGTTGTGGGTGGTGTTTGAGGTGTGCTGATTGTATTGACAACCTTCTCAGTGCCAGATATACTGGCTTGTGAGGGAGAGAACATAGACTCTAGGTTCTTAATGTAATTACATCTCTCACAAATTGTGTCCTTAAATGGTAGTAGTAGATGGTTGTCCATGTACATGAGGCAGTTTCTATCTCAGGATGCCCATATCAACCAGGTTGGCAGGAGAAACCGTAGGAAATTGTCCATCCATATTTGTCAGAATCTGAGGGAGAAAGGCCAGGGAGACCTAAGGGGTAGGCTTAAAGCCCAAGTTATTAAATCAAAACTAAGAGGCTTAGAGTAACACTTACAATTTCAACAGGCTATAAACATGCAGTACAAAATGCAAAAGAAAAGATGTAATTGAACACTTTAGAGAACATGTAGCAGCAAGTAGCAGAAAAAACAAGATGAAGTAATAGAGTAGGAGGAGGAAACACAAATAGTGTATAAGCAGCTGAATAAAGTATTTTTTGTTGGGTTTTTTTTGCATTATATTTTTGGTCTGTTCCTCATAAAAATTCTGTTTTTGACAAATCATTGGGATGAGCCAAGGATTAAAGTTACTAAATAAATGACATGGATTTGAGGTTCAGACTTAATATCCTTCAGAAAATATATTCTAACACAAATCCTGTTATTCTAGCAACTTTCTAAATGTGTCCCTAGTGTGTGTGTGTGTGTGTGTGTGTGTGTGTGTGTGTGTGTGTGTGTGTGTGTGTGTGTGTGTGTATAAAAAGGAGGTAGCATACCCCTCAGCTGTCCAGGTTTTTGAAGAATGTCCAGATTTTTGTCCCATATTCCTCCTAAAAAGGATTGAAGTTGCTAAATAGTTTGCCATCATATCCTTTAGAAAAATGCATACCAACACAAATCCTGTTACTCTAGCAATTTTATAAGTTCATGAAAGCAATATTTATAATCTGTCCTTGTTTATTTTAGGCTTTGTCCAGATTTCTTGCACTAAGAAGCTGATGTGTATGTGTGTGTGTGTGTGTTGTGTGTGAGAGAGAGAGGCAGACATTGTCAGAGAGAGAGAGAGAGAGAGAGAGACAGAAATGCCTTAGTTAGATCTAGCAGGTGGAATTTATTTTCAAGTGCATTTTCAAGGAATTGTGAGCTTCAAGGGAAGCAAGCTGCTCATGCTAACTAAGTCTGCTTAAAATGAGCAACTGTTTTGTTTAGCAAATACTGTGGTATAGAATTTTAAAGCAGTGTTAACACAGCAGGTAGCATACTTGCATCTTGATGCAAAGGACTGTAGGTTCTATTCCTACAGCATGTACATTTGTATTTTAAGGGGGTATAGTACTGTAGTCTTTAGTATGTCCTCCTTTGGATCAGACACGTAATAACTATGAACCTGTTTTTCAGCTTGCCACCCATTCCCTATTGCAATATACCAGCTTACCATTTATTTTAATGTAACCTAGGCAATGTATTCTTCAAGGGCAACAGGCAGTGAATTTGTAAATGAAACACTGAAATATAAAGTTGTTTTCTAGCAACAACCTCTTCATTGGTTTCAGGTCTCTTTAATGTGGAATTATTCAGATGACTTTTACTTCTGCAGAGATTCTGCATATTGATTGATATTGGTGGATTGTATGACAGAAGTTTGAGTGGCCCTTTATGGTTGAAATGTTCTGAATTGGGCAGGTTGTCATTATTGGTTCATATGATTTGTTTCATTGCTTAAAGGAAAAATGTTCAGAACTATAAATTTAAAACACACTCTAACAAGTGGTGCTGTATTATACAAGGGATATAATTCAATTATTATATAGTATAATTAATACAGTCAGGAAGGTGAATCAAAGAACTTTTGCATGGTTCTAAAAATGTGTGCAAGGAACCTATGATTTGGAAACAGGATAAAGGTAAACTTACCCTGCCATTGGCCAGATGCATTTTCTTTGAATGTGGGTTTCAATGCTGTTTCAGTGAATGTGGGTTTCAAAGGTAGAGAAGTTTTAATGCTAAGTCTGTTTTCATTGTAAGAATGTTGCTTTGTTAAGGTTTAGCAAATGTCTATCAGTGTTTGTGCTATAAAATTTGAAATAAAAGTTGTAAATGAAATCCAAATAGCTGTAATCATTGTAGAATTAAAGCATAAAACAGTATGCACACTGAAAGATTTGAACAGTGTCTATGACAAATGGGGAGAAATATCCAAGTAATGGAACACTGGAATGGCTGCATGGGCAGGGTTCTGGGTTTGCACCCCCCCCCCCTGCAAAAAAATCCTGCGGGCTCCCTTGTGGTGAACCACACTGTTTGGTGATAACTTTCTATAAAAATGGCTGCACACTTCCAGGTAGCCATTTTAAGAATGTTAAACCAAAGACTGTTTTTTTTTTTTTTAGAAGTAGCTGTTTGCATTCTGCCCCTTGTCTTTCAACAAGAACTATCATGCTTTTTCATACAGTTGCCTTAAGGTGCGCCAAATATCATGTGGCATATTAAAGTCTTCCATCCGCAATACCCTTTCTTCTGCCATCCAAAGGCTGCCATCTATCATTTTCATACATTTTGTAACCTCATTAAATGGGAAACTGTATGTAACTTATAATAACAAATACAGCAAAGACAG
Organism: Protopterus annectens; assembly: GCF_019279795.1. NCBI lineage: Eukaryota > Metazoa > Chordata > Ceratodontiformes > Protopteridae > Protopterus > Protopterus annectens. The sequence goes on along the minus strand of NC_056739.1, from coordinate 596,668,980 downwards.
CAGAAATCTCAGAAACATTATAAAACTAGTAAAGCTATTAGATAATTATTGAAGTATTTACTGACAGCTTTATATATTCCATAAAGTGGTTTTTGATTTCTTCTGTCCTTGTTATTATTATATTTCTCAACTAGCTGTTACATTACAATAGCTGTGCATATAAATAAAATGGAATACATTTTTAATTACCAGGAAAGAACGACTGGGACAGAGCCCATTTTCAGCAGAGGCCTGGAGAGAAATACTCCAGATGCATGTCTTTGGAATGTGGGAAGAAACTGGATTACCCAGAGGAAACCCATGCGAACATAGGGAGAACATGCAGACTCCACACAGAAGGCACCCCAGCAGAAAATTGAACCTGAGAACCTCTTGCTATAAGGTGACAGTCCTAACCTCTGCACCACAGTGCCACCCTTGAATAAAATAAAATAGCCCCTGTGCCGATTGTGCTACATTTTCCAGGCTCATGAAGGTCTCCTATTTTTCTAATTAAGTAAGTTGTACTATTGCCGTGATTGCTTTCCTTCTTTAAAAGTCCTCCTTCATTCATTCATTCATTCAGTCATTCATTCATTCATTCATTCATTCATTCATTCATTCTCTAGTGATCCTTTTAATCCAATTCATGAATACAGGGGAGCCCAGCCTATCCTGACACTAAATAAGCAGAGGGCAGAAGAATTAATTCCAGGTGAAGATCCAGCCAGTTGTAACATTTTCAAGACTTTGCATGTTATCCTATTTTACTATGGTGAACTCTCCTTCAGATTACATACCATTGTATATTTAGATCCATCTGGTTCTCTACATCCATTTAACTCCTCCAGTAACTACAAAGTTAAGCAAAGTATCAGAAACTATAGGCAGCTGTCATTTACCTTACTAAATATTTTAAGTCACTAGTCTGTTGCCTATGAATAAGCAAAACAGACAATGTTCACACTTAGCAAAATTATGGGGTAGGGAAGGTCAAGGATTTTTTTTCAGGAGTACAGCTCTGAAATTTTAATAAACCCCTTTCTGTTTCATCTTGTTTGCATTGAAGAAAATGTGAATGGACTATGCATGTTTTGTACAAGCTTGGAGTAAACACAGATGGGAGTAATGTAAGTACATCATGTACTTAAAAAGAAGTAACTATTCTGCTTTCACAGACCATTTTAATAGCCAAAGGCTTCCAGAACTTTCTCATAACTAAGAAATCTCAGTTATGATGTGTAGGTGTAAGACACTAGATCCCATTCTGTGAGAAGAAACAGATTTTCATGGGCCGCTAGTGCATGGACTATCAAGATGTAATGCTAAACATATATTTTCTATTTCAAGGGTGGATTTTTCTCTTAAGGTATCACATTTCCATGAATACCATACTTCAGGTCTTTTTACCCAAACTATGAGCATTGATTATCATTGCCTTCTATTTTTTGCATTTTTCATTGTTGCAGTGTCCAATTGTTTACTGGCTGTCTGATTTTCTATTTACTCCAGTTCTCCACATCTTGTAATTATGCTTAATACATTACTAACTACACTAATTTTTTGAGGTGACATTCTTAAAGCTTCCTGATGGTTTTCATGTGGCTTCCAATTGCTAATTTAAATGTTTAATAGCAAAATCGGAAGTCAAAGATCTTAATATTCTGACTTCACTACAAACAAGTGTAAAATATACCGCAATGTAAATCTGTGTGCATGTCTGCATCAGTCCAAGCTTAAAGTATCACAGCAGTGTAAATCTGTATGCAAGTTTGCATCACTTCAAGTATAACGTTTCACAGCTGTGTAAATCTGCATGCATGGTAGCATCAGTCCAAATATAAGGTATCACAGCAGTGTAAATCTGCATGGCTGCCTGCATAACTCAAAGTGTAAAATATCACAGCAGGGCAAATCTGTATGCATGTCTGCATCACTCCAATTCTGCCATATCTGGCAGAGAAGCCTTTGGTGGCTGATGATGAATCACCACTCACAGCTGATGGTAACAGTTCTTTAAATGCATCAATTTTAGAACTCTTGCGCATTCATGAAATCATTTATGACTTTTCAGCCTTCTTGTCAACTAAAGATACGATCACAGGAATCTCTGGCATCTTAAACATACCAGTTATTGAACTGTCTGGCACAAAGACCTGATTTGGCAACTTCTGCAAAAGTTTGTGATTTCTCTTTTTACAAACTGCATGTCATTTCAGTGAGCAATGTAAAATCTTGGACTTTGATGATGATCTAATGTAGATGCTTATATATGAGGTTTCTACCTGAAATTCTCATTTAACGTCATCATGTTTTTTAGTGATTCCCATGAGTAATCATGAAAATGACATACTTACCATCTGCATAATATCATTTTGCAGTCTAACAATGCAAGATGCATGCCCATGTTCATCATGTACAAAAAGTTTAACTTCTAAATTTGGTGCTCCAATTTGAAACAAGACAGCTCCAGTTTCTTCACTTTCTTAGGTTTAAATGTAGAGCCAATGAGGGACTTCCTGGAAGTACTCACATTCAAAACAGACTAGTAGCAGACAAACTTGCAATCCAGCACTACAGTGGCCAGTAAAGTATAGTACAGTGTATTGTTGATGGTGTTGCCCTGTGAATGTAACTGTGCATTGCATTTTTTGGCAAATGGACTATTTATTATCTGACTGCATTCACATGTGAACACTCACGTGTGTGTGTGTGTGTGTGTGTGTGTGTGTGTGTGTGTGTGTGTGTGTGTGTGTGTGTGTGTGTGTGTATTGTGCAAGAGCACATACCCTCAGGTAGAGAATATATCTTTACCTCTCAGCTGTCAAACATTTTGCAGAACTTCTCCAATTTTTCACCTATTTTTGCCTTGACCCTCATTAAACTCATTATTTTATGGTAAATGATGAAATCTTACAGTCAGTAATGCTAGTCAGAGTCTCATAGTTCTTACTGTTCAGAAAATGTATGTTGATGCAAGACCTGTTGTGTTAACGTTTTATGTGATTTAGAGCTATCTGGCAGTTAATACAGGGGAATACGACTCTGCACTATTAATGAAAAGCTTCTCATGGTCAAAAGTACAGGGTTTGATATCTTCCACCTCCACTTACCTATTGTATGACTTTAAGTAAGTAAATTAACCAAGCAATGTTTCTATGTTACCCCTATAAATAAACACTTTGTCCAGTAAGTTTACCTAGCTAACAAACAGATAAAATACATTTTAAAATGGTTGCTTTTTGAGTCCTTTACTTTCCATTATTTTGAGCTTTGTCCAGAATTCTTAAGCAAAGAAGTTATGAGATACTTGGTCTCTTCCAGATAAAAATTGTTTTTCTGACAAATTGTTGTGGATTGCTGTCAGTAAATAATGATAGACTTCTGAATTTCAGGCTTTGTGTCCATCAAAAGATGTTTTGCTGATGTAAAGCTTTCTATTATAATACTTTTCTAAGTATATTAGACCAGTATTTTTAAATCTATTCCTAATTTTAGGTCTGTATGTTTGATTCTTGAGCTAAGACGTTAAGAGGGCAATGGGGGTTGCAGTGAGTTACACTGTATGTTTCTGATGGTGAGTTAAAATCCATTGCTGGGTGATTATTTATGTATTTAATCATTCATTTGATCCCAAGCAGACATTTGAGGTGTACAAATTTATATAAGTGACTGCAATTGATGGTCCTGTGTGTGTGTGTGTGTGTGTGTGTGTGTGTGTGTGTGTGTGTATGTGTATACAGGGCATAGCTCTCACTCTCCCCAATTTTTGTCTCATATTTTTGGTTTGTTTCTCATAACATTTGTGATTTTCTGGCAAATTGCTGTAGACTATAGTCACTAAAAATGATAAGCATGTGAGTTTCAGACTTCATATCCTCCAGAAAATGCTTGTTTATGCAAAAGCTGTTATACTACAAAATAGCTAAGTAAGTAAGAGCAATATTTAAAGTCTATTTTTGATTTTCTGATTTGTGGGTCTTTGTTCCTATTTCTTGAGTTACGTGATTTGGAGTATATGGGGATTTGCAATGGGTTGCACTATATGGTTCTCATACTATGCCCTAAATAACTTACTTACAGAGCAAGGCAAATGTAGTGCTGATGATGAGTAGATGTTTCTAGATCCAAGTCAAGATACAAAATGCCTTCTCTCTCTCTCTCTCTCTCTCTCTCTCTCTCTCTCTCTGATTTCTTAAATTAATATCACATATTACTGCTGGGTTAGCCTAGATGACATCATTGTTTCTCACCTGGCTTCAGTTCTCAAGCTAACAGAAACTTAACAAAATGTAGCATTTCTGTGTAAAACAATACATATCTCTCAGATGTTTGCTCAGAACTGGAAGTCATAAAACAATTAAACACTTTTACATTTTGACCTAGTAATTATTTCTCTCCAAGACAATAGAAAAACTTCTAGCTCTAGAATCCTGTCTTTTTGCTGCATTAACTAACTTTTATGGCACATCGTAAAGGACTTAATTTCAACTTATTTTCTTGAAGTTTTGTAAGATAATCTTGTATGTTCCAGCAGGGTTTGCTGTGGTTACATTCTTGAAGCTCAGTACATAACATAGAGTTCAGTATAAATCATAGCAATATTAACAAATGACATATAATTATTTATAAAATTCCAGCTAGCTGGGCTGGCAGTCACAGTGTGTATAATAATGCAATGCTGCAATGCATTCTGTGCACAAAATAGAAGAGTATATAGAAACTTTTTCAAGTGGCATCACAGTTTAGGAACATTGCTATAAATGGATCTATGTATTGTGAACAATCAAAATAAGCAAAATCTTTTTTTTTCTTTCTGGGGGATGGAAGTATCGCATTAAAATTGGCCAGTTGGACAAAACAAAAAAACATTGGCTGTGTGTGTGGCTTGGTTAGAAATGATTGAATCTATCATTCAATTCTAGCCTGGGGTCTCTTCTGTGTTTTTATTTATTTGACTGCAGCATTTACTTATTTGATGGCAGCACAAATTCATTTTTAGTGAAAATTCCATGATCACTTATTAGACAAATAAAAGTATTCAAACTTAATTCAGTTAACCAGACTACAATTACAACTGGTTTGTATAGCAAACCAAATAAATAGGCATATGCATCTGTTTACAATGTAGTAGAGATACATTTTTCTGGTATGGATGTGAAGGTAAGCAACTGCTAGCATTACAAAGGTCTTTATTTTACAGGTTTTACCTGACAAGAGAGCAAATGTGCACATCTGTGGTCAACCAGGACTGTGAATTTATGCATAAGCGAATTTGTGTGCTATGATTTTCACCATCTACTAAGATTTTGATGCCCCCTGCCATGAATTTGAAATCTGACAGGTTGAATGGTATTACCATATATTCTAGTCACCAATTACAAAGCAGGTGTGACTCAAGGTAATAAAATGAAAATCATAAACTTTGGGAAAAAATCTATTTCTTGACTAAAAGGTTGGACTATTGTTTGACTACTTTCTCATTAATTCCATGTCTAGCAAGGATTGATTTAATCATACTTATGATAGCAAACACTTTCCTATCTTTTGAATTTACCTAGCAGAAAGTTGAAATCATTGCAATGAAATCAGTGACCCATCACTTTCTACCAAGTTAAATGTTGAATTCAATGAGGTAGCAATTACTCGTTCTGGTTTTGGTTTGTCTACATGCTATGCAAGTGAACAGTTTTATACCATTTGCTCTGTATGTGCTGTCTAGGTCAATGCATAATGTCTTTTGCCCATTCTTTAAACATAAATATTCTTAAATGTGACTCGTGGATTTTCTGAGACATTTAATTTCTCATTTGTGATTGGATGGTGACTTTCTCACCTTTGACCGCTAGCTCTTGAATACATGACAGTTTTTCTCTGTAAGAATAATATGGCTGAATCAATGAGTAATCAATCTTCACACTATTTGGCCAAATATAACTATGATTTATCTTAATACTTGCATTTTTTAATCTTCTCTGGTAGCTGTCCTTAATTCTCACAATATTTCAGGAATTACTAGGATTTGGGTTACAAATCACATAACTCCCTAATCTTCTTCTAACAAATCTTCCTTACATTCATCCAGATATACTGTGTTTAGCGTGCCAGCAATATGTCAGCAATATTCATTGGTTTATCTGACCCATACTGAAGTTCTACATCATACTTCTGAGTGTTAGTAATATTCCTTGTAGTGTTGGAGATGCTGTATGCTGTGACTCTTTTCAGATACTCTGCAATCATTCACAAACTATCTCTACATGTACATGTAAGCATAGACATTTTACATATAAACACTATAGCCAGTATTTCTTTCTCAGTTTGTGCATATCTTCTTTGTGCATGATTCAGTGCTTTAAATGCATATATAAATGTCTACCTTCTTACAGTAGCATTGCTTCTACACCTTGTTTGGCTTGTATCTACTTGAATCATTTAAGTAATATTGCATTAAAATAGTTAAGTGCGGCCCTTGTATATTTTAATCTATTTAGTAGCTCAAAGCTTTTAGTTTGCTCTTCAGTTAAGCTACAAACCATACTGTGCTCAAGTAGAATGCTTAAAGGTACAGTTACCTCTGATATATGTGAAATGAACTTGTACAAGTATTGTAGCATTCCTAAAAAAAATGTAGCAATGACCGGTCAGTCCAACCAAATAACACCACAACACCTGAAGGTTAAATGCAGTCCCAGTCAGAATTATGAAGCACTGGCACGACTTAGAAATAAAAATTTCCTTTATTAAATACACTGTTAAAAATACGGCAAGTCTGGTTAAGCGCTTTCATCTACACAGTAGATTTCATCAGAACATTTTTTAACTGCCATACTTCACTTTTATACTTGTCTTCACAAATCAGTGTCTCTAATTACATATACTCCATTTAGAATCCACAAATTAATTCTTAAAGTGCTCAGTGCCTGATTCCCCCTAAATGATGAATTATTCAGTCATTATTCAGTCAAAGAACCAATTCCAGAGACTATGGGTCTACCTGGGGGCTGATCTAAGCTCTTATGAATTTTCGGCAACAAATATAAATATTGTTTGCCCGGGTCCTTCACAGAAAGATGTGAACTAATAGTTTTACTGATAATGACTTCCTCCACTGCTCAAAAACATATCAATATCTTTCTTGAAATTGGGACAGGGATCAGTAGACATGCGCATGTAATGCTGAGGATTAGCTAACTGTCTATTTCCCTCAGCCCAATAATAATTGGAATCCATGAGCACCACTGCCCCTTCCTTATGAGCTGGAAGGATGACAATATCAGAATTAGTACAAAGTTCCTTAAGAGCCTTTTGTTCATTCAATGAGAGATTATGTCTAAACATTTGAGCAGAACATAGTTTGAAGTGTAGATCTTTGAGGACCGCTTGTTGGAAAATAGCTACATTTTTATTCATAGGTGGTGTAAAGCTAGACTTCTGAAATCTAAATTCTGTAGATCTCTGCGAGTCTGACCCAGAACCAAAAAACAGCTTTAAGTTGATATTTCTACAAAAGGCTAGCACATCTGTAACAAATACATTCTCATCAACACAAAAACCTGGTACATAGTCCAATCCTTTATTAAGGAGCTGCTTCTGCTCCACAGTTAAAACATGTGAGGATATGTTATGAATGTTACAATATTCATTATTTATTTGACCAATGAATGAAGAAAACTCTCTAATGTGTCTCTTCATATGCTTTAGCCCACCTCTGTGTTTGTTTCTTCTAAAGGGTTTTCCTGCGACTGCTATTATTTTGCTTCAGGTGACTCCCTAACCTGAATACCTTCATTATCTGTAGCAGAAGATTCATCCCCTGAAGTGCTATTGCCAGAAAAATATTTTTTCAAAATGGATTGAGGTCTTTTTTACGTACATAAGTACCTGATCCATTCGTCTCAGAGAATCGAACATTCTTCTTGAACTCAAAGGGTTTCACTCTCTCATAGTTTTCCATATCCCTTGCAAATTTTCATAATTTTTTCTCTTTAACCTGGTTTTCAAATGCCAGAAGTAGTCCTTAGAGAGAGTCTACCCAGGCAACTGACATAATGTGGCTGTCCCTCATAATTTTTAACATCCTCACTTACTCGTTTAACATCTTGGATGTTATCCTCTATGATACGTTCATAATATGAAGTCAATACGTTGACAAAAGCTAGAGAGGCATTCTGTTGGGCCTTACACCAATCTTGAATTAACAAATCATCCAATTTACCCACCAGAGGTTGAATCCTCACTCTTAATCCTCTGGGAGTAATGTTCTTACTTTGATGTGCTTTGAAAAGTTTCAGGTGCCATATGTTCGTACGTAAATTCTTCATACATTTTCCTAGCTTAATGAACCATGAATTACAGCCGTCAACTGGATCAACATTACCTTCAACTATTGTTCCATCATACGATCCCTTGAGGCCAAAAACCTGAATGTCATTTTTATCTGCACATAAACTTTGTAAAATGGTGTTTAAATCCATGACCATAAACTGCTGTGGTTATTCAACCCAAATCTGTTCAGCCAGGTTGTTAAGATTTCAAGACCCAAAAACCTCCCAAGGCATGTATATATGTATAAGGCCTGCAAAATAAATATATGTCAGCACATCCACACTCACCAGTCAGCTAAGAGGCCACACCAGACCCAATGGCCCCTGAAAACCCACAATGATAAAACTATTCCCAATATAGCTTAGATATTGGATACTATGGTGAGGGATATACAAGAATAGAGACCAATCCAAGTCTTGATCGTTGGAATTATTATATGCAATGGACATCTGAACTTCAAAATCATTTAAATGTTCAAAGTAAGCAACCAAACCATCACTGATTGTGCTAAATTCAAATGAATAAGTCTTTCAAGAGCACCCACTGACAAACTGTACAAAAACAGATCTATAAGGAGCTGCGATTCGTGTCTAAAAACATACACCAATAACCTATACTAGCACAGATACATGAACAGTATCGCAAACATTATATTGTTCCCAGGCACAATTCAAACAATAGATATTGTGAACGTAAATCCCAACTATTATCACCAAATTTGTTACTTAAAATAGACCCTCATAAACAGAAGAAGGATTAGTTCAAATACCTATAAATGACCATTTGGTAACAATGAATGTTTAGCCCCCTATAGTTAATGGAAATGGCACGTCCCGTCTTCAGAACAAGAAATCAGAACTTGACTGATTTAAATAAGTTAGTATTAAAGCAACATTCATTGATTAGTCATGCTAACAGAAACTCCTGAACAGATGTCATAATATTTAGAAACATACACTAGTTAAAAAATGCATACACTAGTTAACTGATGTTACCAGTATCACAACATTTGTGTTGTTCCCAAACACAATTCAAATGCACAGCACAAATCCCAACTGTTCCTTACAAATTAGAAGTCTATTTACTTTAGATTTAACTTCTAAATTTATTTAGAAGTTACTATTTAGTATCCCTGGTAACATCGGTTAACTAGTGAATGCATTTTTTAACTAGTGTTGTTGTTGTTTTTGTTGTTGTGTCCTTCTGCTTTTCCAGGTTAGGGGTCGCCACAGCGGAACTCCGGTCCGCTAATGATTGGCAGTTGATTTTTACGTGCTGAGTTGCCAGCCCTAACACACAACCTTCAACGAAGGTACGCCCATTCACACATGTCTCCACACAGAAGACGCTCTAGCTGAGAGTCGTACAGGACAGCGTCTTACTGTGAGGCGAAAGCGCTACCGCAGCACTAACTAGTGTATGTTTCTAAATATTATGACATCTGTTCAGGAGTTTCTGTTAGCATGACTAATCAATGAATGTTGCTTTAATACTAACTTATTTAAATCAGTCAAGTTCTGACTTCTTGTTCTGAAGATGGGACGTGCCATGTCCATTGACTATAGGGGGCTGAACATTCATTGCCAGAATATTGTCAGTTTTCATTTTTTCGAGGCAAGACACTGGGATCCCATTTTTCTTATTACAAATGTTATAGTGCAAACAAGAATCCTGGTGATCAGTTAATTACAGGGGAGAAACTAGTTGGGTCTTTTCCATGTGAGCATTGCTCTTTATGTCAACACATTTGTAAGTCTAAACAATTTTCCAGTCAGAATACAGGTCAAGTATATGACATCAATTTCTATGCTAACTGGGTCATTTATTTGGCCAGCTGTATCTGTCCTTCTTTTTATGTAGGACAGACATCCAGACCTCTTCGTTTCAGAATATCTGAACACGAGTGACATTCGCAATAAACGCATTACAAATGCCTTATATAGGCACTGTCAATCACACCCGACTACCAGATTTAGGTTCACCATTATAGATAAAGTAAGGGAAGATAGAAAATGTAAGAGGGGTTGGCATTTTACACTCAATTATAAGGAGACAAGATGGATTGTTAAGTTAGATGTGCTCTTCATACCAGGGCTCAATGATAAATTATAGTGTACCTTTAAAGCAAAGGAGATGTGATATCACTGGAAGTGAGGTGGTTTGGATATTTAAACAGTGCATTTTGTGTTTTGTAGTATCACTGATGAAGGCTCTGTGCCGAAACAGGCTTGATATCTTTGTTCTACAATAAAGATTTTTGAATGTGTCTGGTCTGGTGCTGGCTTTGTCTGTTGTTTGGATTCATATCTAGCCATTTGCACCTGCCGTACTTGCAAGCTATTGTTTAGTTATACTGTTTGGTAATACCTCATACCAAAGTATCATTTTGTTCATGACTTCTTCCAAGCTTCCAATTTATGCCAGTTATAGCTCTTTTAAAGACCTCTGGAGCAGAAGAAACGTCTTACTGTAGTCTCAAGAATCAGCATCTGCAAGCGGTGTATCAAAGGTACACAGTGCTAAATTTGCTTCATCAAGTTGAACTTGTGAAAAACCTTCAGTAGCTTTTACTGCTAAAAAGCATTTGCATTAGGCATAACAGCAACATTTGTTTTGTTATCTGCACTGGACAATGTTGCCATAAAAGAAATTAATTATACATATGTTTAGGCTCCTGCTATATTTTTAACCTTAGAAAAATAGTTAATATGTGTAGTGGACATATCACTGGTACAGCATCTGTGGACAATATAATGCAATATTTTAGCTCCAATCAACTCAGTCCCCCAAACTATATGAATAGCTTGCTAGAATCATAGTCTTGGTATGAGCACTTTGCAATTACACTTCTGTATTTCCAGTGATACTGACGAGCTTATATGTTTTCATAAAATAACAAGCTTATATGTTTTCATAAAATAACAATAAACACTTAATAACAGCTTGTAACTACCAAACTGCTACTTTATTTCAAAGGTAGCAGCACTTTACGAGGTTCTTATATAATAAACTTCATTTTTATAAGCATTTTATGCTCTCTTGCACAATTCTATCCCTCATTAATGTCAAACAGCTCCACAAATTCAAAATTGTACAACTTATATTCTCAATTCAATCAGATATGCATCAGTAATTTCTTCTCTCACTTTATTTCACTTTATTTTGTGGTAAAACAATAATGTCCCACATGTGGTACATTCTTCTTCAGCTCAGAATAAGCCTTGAATTTTAGTCTCCAGTGTTGTCAAACTACTTGCCATTCAGAACAAAAGTATTAATTGATTGATGGTTTATGTGCCTACTGTGTAAAGAAACATGACCCAATTGACTGAATCTGTTTTGTCACAGATGTCCTTGCAGTGAGATCAGTACAGCTTAAATCTATGGATCCAGAACTTTGAAAAAAGGTTGCCCAGCAGCTTCAGAACAGCTAGAGGTTAAATCCCCATCATTCCTGGAAAGAAATATAAACAAATCTTCCCAAAAGTAATAATATGAATATAACTACAGTGAAAATATGTATTTTTTTGTTTTGTTACCTATAGGTTTGTTGTAGGATGAAAAAGAATAATTTAAGGCAGACTGCAAAAACAAAAGACAGTTCTTATTCAGCAAGAAAATACAAGGTACTTTATCAAGGAAAATTAAAGATAACCAGTTTGGAATAGGCAGAGAATGAACCCTGTTACTGGTGTCGACACAGTCAAAAATGAAATAGGATCATAGGATGATAGGAGTTTACTAGGCTATTCACCTGGACGTCATTTCAAGCCTAGCTGTTTCATCCCAATGTAATGCCATAGATATGCTAATCACTACCCAGGACTGTATTACTGTATTTAGTAATGACTGCCCATGTCCAGGAGGGTTGTGTGTGCTATCTGCAGTAAGAATTTATGGTGCCCCATCCACTCATCCAGGCTCCTTTTGAACTGTGTCATAGGGGTGCTCTGTTTCACATGAATGGTAGCCTATTCCAAAGAAGCGGACTATATATATATATATATATATATATATATATATATATATATATATATATATCTCCATATATGGGCCCCCTTCTAAATCTTGAAGCCCATAATACCAACATTTAAAATCTCGAGACGATAATGCCGACAACTCACAATCACGAATGGCTGAAGTTACCTAGGGCAGGTAAACACTTGCCCAACACCAAACACAAAAACACTGGCCAATATAACAACCACCTAGGTGGGGGGCCCCCCACACACCCCCTAACTATATATACCAACTCCAGGATCACATTGCAGTGAGGAAAATGGCATTTTTCTACATGCTGGGCAAGTGTTTACCTGCCCTAGGTAATTTCAGCCATTCGTGATTGTGAGTTGTCGGCATTGTCGTCTCGAGATTTTAAATGTCGGCATTATAGGCTTCAAGATTTAGAAGAGGACCCATATATGGATATATATATATATATTTGTTTTTTTCAGCAATTCTTTTTCTTCTTCTTCTTTTCATACCATGTTGGGTTTTGAAAATTCAAGTTGTAATAGAGATGTATTTGTTAGGCAACAAGAAAATCATAATGCCTTACCAATGAAGAGACATGGGTTAAACATGTGCTTGTGTAACAGTTTACTTGCAGCTGCCTTTCATCACATGATTCTCATACCCATGTATAATTACTTTTTAAAGGTGCACTACAGGCTGTTTCACTATTTTTGCCCTTTTTTCTACTTCTCATCTTTCAACTGAATTTCTTGCTACTCTCTGTCTGTATACTTACATGAGACCTTTCTCTTCATGCTGTATTTCATCTGTAATTCTTCAGTGATACAACCCTCATTACATTCCTTAATATTCCTTAGCACAGCCTTTGAAAGTTATGACTTTGTCTTGTAGCGGTTTATTTACCTAACACAGAAGTTTGCTGTTTTCACCCTGATGCCTTTCCTCTTCCACTCAACTTTCCTGTTTCTCTCTCAGGAGATATGACTAAGTCATTATACAAGACACAGTTGCTCACATAAACTTTATCTGTGCTTCCACAGAGAACATAAACAATTATAGATGTTTCTGTAAATGTAAATTAGTTCTCAGTCTCCTTAAAACTTTATAACAATTATTTATGCAAATGTTTTCCAGACCACAGTAAATTACGTAAATCGGATTCATGACTGCCTAGTACAGAAACACTGGATTTACTGACTCTTGCATTGGTCCAGGCTTAGTAGGGCCCTGCATACTGTCTCATAAAGATAAATGGCAAGTCATGAAGCAGGCCACAACATTTCCCAGATTTATTTTGCAATTCATGCTTCTATTGGCATGAGCATAAATGGAAAAAGCTTTAAAATGTGTTTTGTTATGACCTCCTTTGTACTGTCCTGAACTATTTATGCTTCTCTTCAAGGTCTGTTTAAACTAAACACTCTCTCTAAGCCAGAACTGCAAATATTTACATCTAACTTGAAGGAATAGCAGTCTGACAGTTGAGAAAAGCAGTGTGCAATCCAAAGACTTACTGAATGTGTACACTTGTTGGCTTTACAGTCACCCCCCACCCACCTCAATATGCAGAAAGACTCCCTGGTCTTACTAACATTCAGGATGAAGCAGACTTGATCATTTGTTTAGTTGTATATAAATAATCTGAAGTGTAGGCCTGGAGGTCATTAAAAATAGAGGTCTAGTAGAAACATAATCAGAATAAATGAAGGCGGCTGGAAAGTCTGCCTTAGTGAGAAGTCTGTAAATGTCATCTTCAGCACTTTCTAGAAATGCAGTGCTGGAATTACTTTACAGAAGTGGAGGGATGGAATTAAAAGGTACACATAATGACACTTACTGATTGCAATTAAACCATCAAAGTTTTCCTTTGGATTTATTACACCAAATTTATTGCACTTGTTCTATAAAGCAGCTTTCATTTCGCATATGAAGTGTACTATAAAACAGTTTATTGGATTGTTGCCATTAGATCTACTTAGATTAGTGTTCTGAGAGCATGTGTTCTGTATTAGGGTTAAATATCTCATTATTACACAGTAACACATGTATTCAATTAGTAGGTTTGTGTAACTTTTAAATATGTATGGCCGGCTTCATAAAGGTCATGCAAAGCTCAGCAGACAGAAATGCTAAGGAGGCAGGCTTGTGTGAAGGGGTTAGAAAGTAGCAGAAATGCAGGCAGACGTTTTTGTGTTACTGTAGTAAATGTAGCTTACTCAAAGCTGGGCATAAAAAGTAAAATAATGTGAAGTAAATAAGGGCTATGATTAAATAGAGTTGTATGAAAGAAGGAAGATAATTCATTAGGGCATCTTTATGGACAAACAAGAAAGCTAATTGTCTTTTTCTGTCTTCAACTCAGATAAAAATGAAGTCCAGAAACAGCATGCAAAATGCACCGCCTGTCAACAGTTCTCTTATTACATGATATATAATATTCAGATATCATGGTATCTTGTTACTTCCTGTTGGGGCTGCAGCAGAAAAAAGGAATCTCGAAAGAAAGGAAAGGGTAGGCAGTACACGTGAATCAACAACAATATTACGACTGTGGCTAGAATAAAGGATAAGACAAACAGGAAATGTTGTAGCAGACACTATCATGTTGCATAAGCAGACATTGACCCATAATCTGCTGTGGTTAAAACAGAAATGCGATTATTAGAAAGATCACCACATGTCCAAAGAGGGAAAAAGACATGCAACACGGTTAACAGCATTATTGCAAAGCATGAGACACCCTGTGTACCACCACCACACAGTGCCACAGTAAACAACATCGACAGAACATACGCATGTCTGCAGAGGGTCAACCAGGAAGAATGCTGAAATAGGTTCACTTAATAGGTAGTGTGTGTGTATGCACACGCACATCATTGTCATGATAGTGCAGTGTAGTGAAGGAGGCAAAAGTGCACTGCAGTGCCCTGCACAAGAGGTAACACATGTGCCCTCTGCAAATGAACACATGGTGTTTATAGCAAGCCATGTATAAGCAGCATAGCCTTTGACCAAATCAGGGAGTCTATTCACAATTCATATGGAATATGCAATATGTAGAGAAGCACAGTATGGAAACCACAGCTTGCCACAAGAATGCTGTAGGAATAAAAGAATATCAGAAATGCATCATGATATATTCATAGCAGCAAGCCTGCCATGGCTCATACAGCTACTGCAGTGGAAATTGAAAAGTACACAGGCTATGTCCTTAGTCATACAGGCCGACATTAGTCATGGTCATGCAGATATAAAAAGTCAGGAACAGAAGAAAAAATGTACATTAAAGGACTTCGACACCTGGATGTGGGTCAGATGTTTTCTGTGAACACTTTCAGTCCAGGCTGCAAAGCTTTTCTGCACTTAATTATTAAATTATATGAAGCAGTCCTGTCTGCAGATGAAACTGCATTGACAAAACTTGTCTTTGTGGAAAGAGCACTGCCTGTAGTTTCTGTGTGGAGTTTTCCATTGTTACATATCCTGTTGGGGTGTTTTACTAATTTCAGCAATAGCTTTGTACTTTTGCTATGTGTCTCACCCATCTGCAGGGCAGGATTGATAGTTTTTGGCTGTGGAGTTGTGGAGTGGAACAGTAACCTTTGTGCATGCAGTAAGAAAATACAATTATAATTGGACCATTAATTGGTTTCATAGACTGGATTTCTATAACTTGGAGTAGATGGTGTACATAAGTAAGAAAAGAGACATCTATTTATTATTTATTATTTATTTATTTTACATTTGTTGACCGGGCTAGTCTAGCTGGATACATGTCCATTTTCAGTAGGGGCCCGGGGAGAAAAGCTCCACAACACAGTAATATAGAACAAAACTTGTTATACAAAAAAGAAATGTTTTACAAATGGAAAGTAGTACATAAACTATTTCATGAGCATAGCCAAGAAAATACATCAGGTGATAAAATTGCTTACTGCAAAAAGGGATAAAAATCTTGCTTATCACATGACAGAACATGTTTGACCTGCATGGAGGAATTACAATGCAGGTGATTTCAGAAATTTTTTTTTTTTTTTGTAGTTCAGTGGAAATGATAAATAGAAAGTAGAAAAATAGTCCTGTAGAAACCTAGTAAAGAATTTGAAGTGACTAAGAAAAAGGTAGAGGCAATAAAATGTTCAGTCAGGGTTAGTACAAGGACACAGCCATTTGGAATAAAGCAATGTTTTTAGATGCTTCTTGAAAGTAGGTAAAGAAGCAAGTGCAGTAAGTTCACTTGGAAGCTTGTTCCAGATAGGTCCAGTACAGCTGGAGAACAAACAGTCCCCAGCTTTGTTGTTGGATTTATAGGAGGCTGCTAGGAGCTTGGTGCCAGAGCGCAATGAAGAGAGATTTTTATAAGGAGTTTTAAGGGTACAAAGTATCATAGTATTTGAAGGCTGATGGAAGATTTTGTAGGTGATGGTTAGTTGCTGCAGTCGTATTTGATTTTGTAGTTCCAGCCAGTCTAGTTGTTTAAGATTAGAGCAATGATGGGTATGAAAAGGGGCTCCTGTCGCAAATCTGGCTATATTGTTATATGATGTTGCTAGTTTATTGAAATTAGATTTAGATAAGTTTGTATAAATCGGTGAGGCATAGAGAAGGGTAGAGAGCAGGTGTGTTTGTGCGATGGTACTTCTGGCTGAGGTGGTAAGGAAGGGTTTAAGCCTATAGAGAGATCCAAGTTTTCTATTGACTGACTTGATGGTTAAGTTAATATGCAAATCAAAGTTGAGATTATGGTCTATTGTGACCCCTAGAAGTTTGGTAGTAGGGTCAGGGGTTATTATTGTGCCATTATTAGAAGTTATATTGAAGGCAAAAGTAGATGACTTCAGTGTAGGTGTGAACAGTAATAATTTAGTCTTTTTGGGATTCAGTAAGAGACAATATTGATAGAACTAGTTTTCAGCTGCTGTGAAAACTTTTGTGTAGTAGTCTGAAGCTCAGTTGGGGAGGATGCTGAACATATCAGTGTTGATGGAAGGGTGGAAAACTGTGTGATGCCAGGTTTGAAAAAAATAATTTAAAAAGTGACATCTGTATTTTTTCTTCTTTTCTTAATTCAGGCTGTAATACATTTGGAAGCTAAATTTAAGTTTTCAAAAAATCTGCAGCAGAAAATTGCACTGTGAATTTGCATTTATAAGATGTCCCATCAGTGATAGGAAAACTGTGTGTCCTATTGTGTAATATAGAGGAAAAATGGCATGCTATTTAGGTGGAAAATACAATAATTATATGATAAAACATAAGACGTAGTATGACTGCAATTGTAGGGGAGGTGATAAAATGGAACAGTCAAGAATCTCTTGAGTTTAATCCTGTAAAAATAATATATGAAATTCTGTTTGTTAGTCTTTCTGCTGCTTCTTTTATGTATGACAAAGAACAGTGTTAGTTACTCCTAGTTCCCTGGAAATGAAATATAAGCTAAAATATTAATGCAAATAAAATATTTTAAATGAGTAGAAAAAAAGAGAGTCATGTTGGAAGACTTTGTTGTGTCCACATCTATATAAGTTTATGACTGTATCTTCCTGTCTAATATTCTAGCTGACTTCATTATTCTTGAGTTAGATTTAGTCAAGGTATTTATCTAGTGTAAATCAGACTTTATTTTTTTCGTTTAAGTATTCTGTCTGTGTAATTTATTATTTTTCTATTCATTCTATAAATACATTTACCCTGCTACCCCAATTTGTATTAGTATTGCCTAACTTTCTTCTTTTACAAGTAAACTTTTTAAGTTATTCCCTTTTAAGTTCTTGTGGCTGCCTTTTATTTACATTTTATTCACTATATAAGGAGAGTGTATTATTTAATACTGTAGGTTGTCAAGCTGCTGGTATCCACCTTCAAATGGCCAGACAACTCTCCCCATTACTATTTTGTGATTATTATTATTAAGTATAAAACTGTAGCTGGTTGTTCCCTAGCCATATCAACTGTAGTGGTACTATCACCTTGGCAGGATAAAATCTTTGAGGAATTGGGGAATTCTATTAGCCTTCCCTGGAAGTGTGTTTGTGTGTGTGTGTGTGTGTGTGTGTGTGTGTGTGTGTGTGTGTGTGTGTGTGTGTGTGCGTGCGTGCGTGCGTGCGTGCGTGTGTGTGTGTGTGTGTGTGTGAATAATAATTTGTAATTTATTTGAAGGACAGTTACCATGCATGAACTACAGTGAAGACACTGAAATCCACATTGTAAAAAAGGGGTCCATGGTGCTAGACTAAAAACGTAGGTCAGAAAGCTGTCAATATTCAATCTTAGTCATAGTGTGGCTGTTGGACTCCCATATCTGGAGCAGAAGTGCATATTCCCTGTACATTGTTGAAGCCAGGTTGTATTTGGTGAATTAGTCAGTGAATCAGATTTGTCCAGTTGGTTGCCTATGGTATGACTCAAGACACCATCACTCTGGTGGCAGTCAGACCTATTTACAGATAAAAGGAGCTGACCCAAGGACCAAAATCCATGTCCCTCACATATCTAGTCTGACAAGTAGTTGGCACTGTTGGTTTTTAATTTAATCAAGTCATCACAAATTGTATTCATTGTTTTACATTAGAAGTAAAAAATGTGGTTTGTTGGGTTTTTGAAGTGCATATTTTTGTCTGTAATGTAAAAAGCAACTGCATTCAGGTATTATGGACAAAGTCTATATATGCTTCCATCCATTGTACATATTGTTTATAATAATTGGCTACTGTTAAAAAAGCAAAAAAATGTATTACACTGAAGTGATGGTAGGTAAATTAATATCCAACTCAGCTGAATTTATAGGTTCATAGGTTCATAGGTAGGTACTAGGCTAGCTGCCCGAAGGCATTTATAAGCCTAGCCAGAATGTGTTGGCTTTCCCCGCCCCCTTAGATTAGTTCCCTGTGCATCTGTCCAGCAGAGCCACTGATGTGATGCCCGGTGTAAACTTTCTGTTTTCCATCCATTCGTCAAGGTTTCCCTTGAAGAGTGTTAGCGAGGAGCTCTGCCTAATGTAGATTGGAATCTTGTTCCAAAGCATGGGAAGTCTCTGGGACAGGAATCTATCCCTCCAGCATGTCCTATTTATTGTTGTGGTGAAGTTTAGATCCCAAGAGCATGTGGCTTGAGGGAATAAGGTTTTCTTTAGGTGGAGCATGTCCATCAATTCTGGGTTGGACATGACCTTGTATGTCAGGCAGAGATCACCTCTGAGTAGGTGGTATGCAACCGAGTACAGCTGGAGTTTCTTCAGTCGAGCTGCATAGGGCATCTGTTTGAGGCCAGTGATCCTCTTGGTGAGGTACTTCTGTGGTCTTTCCAGCTGTTGCAGGTGTCTTGTAAGGTACATCCCAAATGGGACATTGTACTCTATGATGGGTCTGATGAGTGATGAGTAGAGGGCCACAATGACCTCTTTTGATCTGGATGCGAACCCTTTTGTGATTAGGTGGACCACATAGAAGGATTTTCTAACCACTTTGGCAATGTGATTATCAAAGGAGAGATTACTATCTACTTGAGTCCCCAGATCCCTTATTACATTTTCCATGTTTAGGGGACTACCACCTATGTGGTAGTTTGTGGGTACTTTGTTTTTTCTAAAGGGGATGACTATGCACTTTTTGGCATTTAGCTTGAGGCCATGATTTTGACACCAGGTATCTGTTTCAGTGAGACCCTTTTGGAGGATGTCTGTGTCAGCCGGAGAGTCAATTATAGCCCCGAGTTTGCAGTCATCTTCGGACTTGGTCAGCCATAGTCCTCTTGTGCTTGCCTGTACCTCTGAGAAGTATATGCCAAACAGGAGGGGTCCTAGGACTGAGCCCTGGGGAAATGCCACTTTTCTAACCGGTTTAGAGTCAGACCTAGCTCCTGCAACTCTCACCATGTGGGTTCTGTCCATGAGCCAGTTGGCAACCCATCTTGTGACATAGGCCAGTTATACATGATTTAGCCAGTTTCATGAGCTCTTAAATCATTTAAGTTTCATACCCCTGATATTCACTAGTATTTCTCCTGCACATGGATATAAAGTGTTTGCAGACATACTTGGCCAAAGATTGCACAACGCTCCATGCAGCAAAAAGAATAGTTACCATGCAAAAAGATGTAGCCATACCCATGTGAAATATCTCATCCTTCCCAGCACCGATATTTACACAAAACAAGAGACAGTAGCATTCAGCAGTGTTAACTGTCAGTAGAATATGATCTGAATACCCACATATGCCATTAACGTGCACAAAGCAAGCCCAGAGAGCACCATTACTACAACCAGTAAAAGTTCAGCATGGCAACCAAGACAGCAGAACACTACAGAGGTAATTATCAGCTGAACCAATCTCAAACAGTCAGTTATTATGTCATATTTACTAATGTAAATACATCAGGACATTTTCCACAGTTATGTTCAAAGATGGAGGATACATGGTGCTAGGGAATAGCCAGGGAGGTGGTCAGAGTCATCATAAAGAAGTAAGGATGCTGGGCCAGATGATGCACATAGTCAGTAAAGCAAGGAAATGCAGAAACAGTATCCAGAAACATGGTACCGATGTAAAGACATGCTATATTCTAGGTAAGGATAGAGCTGCAAAGACTAAGAACTTAAGGTGTGTCATGACTTGGCTTTATAGTGTAGCATTTTTCCTCAGTATTTAAGATCACTGTCATATAACTTCAGTGGCCAGGGTTCAATTCTGACCTCCAATCACTTGTGGTGTGAGTGCATAAAACTCTAACTACAGTTCAGCCAATGCAGGTTTGATTAGTGGCTCGGGTGACTGACAGACTGGCAAGAAGGGATGGACATGCCCATCTGGGGAGGGGGAGTGTAGTTCTGTGAGCGTTCCCTGGGATTATCCCAGGTGGAGGCTGGAGGTGTTATAATGAAGGGGCATGGTTCAAATAGCAGAAAGGGTGGTGGACATGGCTGAACTGCAAAGGAGGCAGAGCAATATGCTGCACAAACCTACTGCATGCATGCTCCTGTGACACAACCGTGGATGCTGCAATGGAAGAAATAGAAACTGAGGTTATGGAGTAACTCTGAAGTGAAGGATTCAGTGTAGAAAATCTAATTCAGAAAGCACCACAACAGGATAGAGCAATGGACCTCCAATTAAGGGGAAACCAGGGGAAGCAATTGGTCAGGTGCCATATGAAGGTATTCTGGAGCCTTTCACAGGAAACCAGTATAAACGTTCACTTGAAGCTGGACAGCAAGGGAAGGAATAGGAAACTCTGATGCACTCAATGTTGATGAGTGATAAGCCAGTGAGTTCCCATATGACAGAGTAATGGATGTCACAGGAGATGAAATTGAAGAGAATGCGCACAGGAAGATGCACTAGAACTTTCTATAGAATGCCTGCAGGAAATGGAAAAAATAAAACCCAAAAAGTCAGAAGTTTGATAAAACAAATGTTGTTTGTCTTTTTGTTTTTTCCCGGTTAGGGGTGGACTGTCCATAGATATCCATGCAATATAACAGAAGTAAATAGGATATATTACTGTGCAGCTAAATTAATAACTGATAAAGTTCTGTCACAAGAAGAGGGAAAGAAAGGGGAGAAATCAAATACCACCATGGAAGTATCAAATAGAGAAAACTGTAAAGCAATTAAGATAAGGACCGTCACTGTTAGAAGAGTACAGAACAGGGAACAGATCAACAAAAATACTTAGAAAGATAGATGTGATAAAAGCAATGCACAGCATTAGAAAAGATCAGGATCTATCACACACTATTGCAAATGTTGTTGGTCTTTCGGCTTTTTTCCCAGTAAGGGGATGCCACAGCAGAACTCCAGTCCGCTAATGATTGGCAGTAGGTTTTTTACGAAATGCTGAGGTGCCAGCTTGACGCCCAACCTTCAACGAAGGCATGCCCATTTACGCACGCATGTCTTTCGAACGCTACCCAACCATGGGGAGGACATGCAGACTCCACACAGAAGGCACTCCCAAGCCAAGCTGAGAATCAAACAGGAGAACCTCTTGCTATGAGGTAACAACGCTACTGTTGTACCACCGTGGCATATAACAAACTAAAAATCTCAGGACAGGCAGAAAAACTTAGAAGATACATAGATACATATAAAGGAAAAGTACAAAATAAGGAATTTATTGATGACCCAAAAACGTTTTATAGAGAACTGGGAAACAAGGTAAAAGGAATTGAAAGACCACCAAAAAAAGAAGAACTGCATACATTTTGGAGAAGTATCTATGAAGATCCTTTGGAACATAACAAAGATGCTAAATGGATAGAAGAAATAAAAGAAATATTAAGAAGTTTAAAGGTACAGGATATGAAATGGGATGAAGTAACAGCCAGAGAGATTGAATCAAAGTTAAGAAAAGCCTCCAATTGGAAAACCCCATGCCCAGATGCAGTACATTACTTCTGGTTAAAAGTATTAACATCTTTGCACGAAGATTTAGCCATGAGCAAGGACTATATATATGCACACCCTGAACAGAAACCAGCCTGGCTAACAAAACAATGCTTCTAATTAAGAGTGAAACTGCAAGCTATCCTAAAAATTATAGACCAATAACTTGCCTTCCGACGACGTATAAACTTTACACTGGAATTGATGTAGACAGAGTTTATAGTCATTTAGAAGAAAACTCAATTATGGCAATAGAACAAAAGGTCAATAAAAGAAAGTCATATGGAACAAAAGATCATTTGTTGTTAAATGAAGTCATAGTGGAGAACTGTAAAAAGGGGAAGAATCTAAGTATGGCATGGATTGACTACAAAAAAGGGTTTACTATTGTTTGTTTGAATGGCAAAACATTTGCCATTCGAAACAACGAATAGTAAACCCAAAAACACACATTCTGACCTGTCACAATGTCGACCCAAATGATTGACACATTTGACTTGACATTGTGGCTGAAACCAGCACGTGATAGCCATATAGGACCTAATGTAAATCAGAGTCCTATATGACAAATCACATTTTTGCAGTGGGGCAAGCCCCCCTGTGCCCCCCACAACCCCCTACTAATATATTCTAACTCTGAGATCGTACTACAGTGGGGATATGGATAAATTTCCAATCCCCACTGTACCGCGATCTCCGTGCACTACAGCATTCGCATAAGTGTATTCGACTATCCCATCCATTTATGTTTTGTGCACGACATTCTGATTTTCAGCAGCAGTGCTGCCTACAGAATGTTGTTCACACAAACCATAGTAAACCACAAAAAAGCATTTGATAGTATCCCACATTCATGGATAAAACAGTGCTTAAAAATGTATAAGATACACCCTACACTGATCGACTACATTACAGTGACCATGAAACAGTGGTAGACCACTTTGCAATTAAGCCATCATAAAGGACAAATTATTATTCCAGGGATAAAAATTCAAAGGGGGATATTCCAGGGTGACTCTCTGTCACTGCTGCTATTCTGCCTTGCCCTTAACCCATTAAGATGTCTTACTTAACAGCTTAGCCCATGGATATAATTTGGCTCCTAGAAAACAACAAAGTCTAAAGACTTCTCATCTTCTCTTTGTCGATGATTTAAAACTGTATAGTTAATCAAATTAGGAACTGAAAGCACAACTGCAAGTTGTCAAAACATTTTCAGATGATATAAGAATGTCATTTGGTCTTGAAAAATGTGCAAAAGCAACCTTTAAAGCAGGAAAACCGCAGCACCAAGAAAACTTCAGTCTGGTACAAGAATATGATGTAAAAGAATTTGAGCAAGAGGGAGTGTATAAATATATGGGAATTGATGAAGGATCAATATTAAAACATGAACAAATATGAATAAAACATAGTAAGAAATACTTTAGAAGACTTAAAGTAATCCTGAAAACAAAGCTGACATCTAGGAACAAAATCCAAGCTATAAACTAATTTGCTCTTCCTGTCCTAACTTACAGTTTTGGAGTGATTGACTGGCCCCAAAATGTGTTGGATAGATTTGGTAGGAAAACAAGATGGATGCTTCATGCTCACCAAATGATTTATAAAAATCAGTGCATACCAAGATTATATATTCCACGTTCTGAAGGAGGGATGGGTCTCATTGAAATTGATTACATGTATAGATCTGAAATTGTGGGCCTCCACGCATAACTGCTGATCTCCCAAGACCCAAATGTAGTGAAAGTTTTGAAACATGAGGAGAATAAATCTAAGATGATTTCCCTGCTTAGGCTAACAGAAGCATATCGGCATCAAGCAGGAATGGAAATCAAACCACAAGTAGATAAAAATCAGGCAGCAACTGAATGTGCCAAAAAAAAAAAAAAAAAAAAAAAAAAAAGAAAGAATATAAGGTGAAGGACCAGATGAGAAGACAATAAATGTGGAAAATGCATATAGTTGCAAGTTTAGAAAACTTCTGGAAGAACCTCATGTTGATCAAGAACAAATGCAGACATGGTTAAGGAAAGGTGAATTCAAACCAAGAAATGGAAGGTTAATATTAGCAGCACAAGATAGGGGGCTACGTACACATTGGTTTACAAAGTCCATTGAACATGTGGGAGAAACAGACAAATGTAGGTTTTGTAAAACAGAATTGGAAACAGTTGCACACCTCGTTGCTGGTTGCGACATACTAATGGCAGAAGGACTGTATACTGAAAGGCATAATAATGTGGCAAGGCTGTTGTTGCACTGGGTATTGTACAAACATTATGGTATTGAAGTGGCTGAAAAACACTGGAAGCATGAACCACAAAGCATCATAGAAAATGATGAAATCTACATCACATGGGATCATCCATTACCAACAGTTCAAAAGATAGATGCTAGAAAACTGGATATAGTGGTCCATGAAAAGAAGATAAAAGTAGCATTGATCATTGAAATCGCCACACCCAGTGACTAAAGTGTCCTGCATACAGAGAGACACAAAGTCATAAAATATCAGGATTTACAGGCAGAAATGAGAGCAATGCAGAAGAAAGATACCCACATAGTTCCAATAGTAGTAGAGCAACGGGTCTTATAAAAAAGAATCTACTATCATATTTAGATATGTTACCAATACATGTAACCCCATACGAATTGCAGAAGGAGTCATTACTGGGTACATTGAGGGTGCTGCGAAGAGCACTTCTGGCTGACATCAAAGACTGAAACAATACTAATCTTATGAACTTTAATTGTACTTTGACTTAGGAATGGGGTCCATTCCCATCATGGTATTAGAAACCCAAAAGATTTGGAGAAATTAAAAAAGGACGAAAGAGTCACAGCATATGCATTCATATGTAAATATCCCCCAGCTGGATGGAGATAGCTAGACTCCCAGAATACCCTGAGTATAGGCACTGGCCACAGTTGCATCATAGCAATTCCAGGGGAGAAGATTGTAGACCTGGTGCTGTATGTGAAGCACTGGGCAGAAATCAGTAAGATGACAAACAGGAGCAAAAAATGCTCCAAAAAAACAATTAAAAAATGAGTCGGGCAGTTAATGCAGAGGATTAAAGGTATGACTTGTTAACATGCTGCTTCCTGCAGCCCAGAGTTTGATTCTTTCACTTGTTTGACGTTGTATGACTCTGCACAGGTCACTTACCCAGACAGTTCTTTGGGACAACAGAAACATTGTTCTTCCTGTAATCTGGCATGTGATTCCCTTAGACTCCTTTTGATACTGTGACTGTGAACTAGTGATTTAACCAAACAGTGCTTTTGGGCAATTAGAAAATTGGGCTAAGCTTTCATGGGTGTCCTACACTGTATGTCTAGTAACTACCTATGCAAACAAACAAAAATCGATAAGCTGGCCTGTAATTTTTTGCCTCAGTAGTCCACAAAGGCCCATCTGGACATTACACAGAAACTGTAAATCTGTTTTCCAGAATGATGACGCTTGTGAATATAGGATTTGCAGATGACTCATTTGCGGGCAACAATGGCCAGTGATGTACCACATCAACAGTGAGCAGTGAAACCTTATTAGGATAAAACATAACATGTCAGATTAAAAAAGATCTATTTGTCAGCATGTAATGATGAGTGCCTTGCATAATGTATGCTTAAAAAAGGCAGATGTCATGTCCTATGTGCAAGCATATATTGTTACAGAATAATATAACTGACAGCAGCAGCAAACGATCTACAAGGTTCAAATAATCTATAAATAAACAATACTTAAAACTCCAAACCTGGTAGCAGCCATCACATAATCACACACATACATATATACATTTCAGATTCTGACATCAGACAGAGTTCACAATACACAATATCTCATATCTCATATTCTTGTATATTTTTGTGTCCCCATCCCTAAGTTCCAGAGGAACTATCCTACTAGTTCTGCTTTTGTCTTTAGGGAACCTTGACAGGCCACCAAAGACAGGAAGGGGTGGTAGGCATCTGCCCTTGCTAAGTCTTCTGTGGCCAGCAGCCTCCAATATCTGATAAGCCTGACTTTCTTTGACACCCCCCCTCTAAACCATGGCCAGTTACCTTTGTCTCTTCTGCTCTCTCTCTCTGCCTTCTAAACTGGCAGCTCATTGCTTCAGGTTCTTGGGTTCTCTCCATCCGTCAGGGTTACCTCATGGTGTGGAAGTCTTTTCCTTCTTTTCAGGTATTCCCCAACCTCCTGGAGAACAGCTTCCCCTTTTTTCTCAGAGGCTTTCGGTCTCTGACAGGTTAGGCAACTATTCAACCTGTCCCACCTTCCCAAGTAGAACAAGGATTTTACTCCAGAATGTTTCTGGTTCCTCGAAAGGAGGGGTGTTGGAGGCTTATTCTGGATCTCTCCTTGGTTAACACCTTTCTTTAGGTTCCTTTCAGATGTTTTGTCTTCAAAGCCTGTTTCCTTTGTTTCTGGTGACCTTGGATCTGAAGGATGCTTACTGTCATATTCCTATTCACCCTCTTTCAAGACTTTTTCTATTTCTCTGTTTCTTCTTCTCATTTTGACATGTTATTTGTTTGTAGCCTATGTTAATATTTTGATATGTTTCCTGTGTTTAAAACTTAGTTATGTATTTACTGTCTCTGTTTTGTTTTGTTACGTGAAGCTTTTCTCCACTGAAAATGGACATGTATCCAGTCGGACTATCCTGGTCAACAAATATAAAATAAAATAAATATTCGCAGGAGACATCCAAAAGAGCTGCCACATGTGGTGATGTAGAGCATATAAAATGCCTAATAAAATGCCCCTTATGAAGACATGTAGCAATAACAAATAAATGTCCCTGATGTACAGAAGTGTGTTGTATAAATTGCAGCAAACTAGAATTAAACAACAAAATAAGATCCACAAACAACCAATCAGAGATGCAGGTTGTCAGGACTGATGAATGATGCCATACTGCTGGCATAGGTGATCTGTAGGAGTCATATGCTGTATCAAAAACAGTGGGTCCAAACTTAAAACATCATAGTAAACTATATCATAAGTGTCAGGATAGAGAGTGCACAACAGCAGGAGCATAATGGTAACTGAGATTAACGGCTGTATCAGTTGTCAAACAGAATGAATGTTCTTTAGTGCAAACTATAAAACAGAGACTAGCAGGCAGGAAATTTACCATACTCAGAGCTCATGAACATGTCCTGTGAGAAAAAAAAGAATGGTTCCTTTATGTGTCACTATATACATGCATCCCAGCTTCTGCCATAACATGCTGTACACGTCAGTGTGCTACATTTAATATGTGTCACATGATGTAATGCAATAGAAATACCCATAAGAATACCTCTAATGCTGACAATACTTGATTCACACATACACATATCAGAACACAAACTATGCAGAGTGAACTGACTGCAGGTAGCAGAACACTCATCTGATAACCATATGTTTTTCCCCCTCACTCCCATTGCTTCAGACCTTCCAGGCATCACAGTGCCCCTGTCCATTGCTGAGTCTGCCATCCCCATCATCCACATTGGACTGTCTTCCAGTTTCAGGCCAAGGCCAGTGTGGAGCCTAAGGGCGTCCTAGGGGTGAGGTCATGCTGGCAACTGTTTCTGCTGCATGGAGGAATTTGTTTATTTTGTATGTACTCCAGATTACATTTTATCCCACTGTGGAAATTTCTCATTCATAAATGTACTCTTGAAGATCCTTGGGTAAACACCTCAGCAATGAATATGATAACCTGTAAATAATTGTATGCATTTTTTGTTAAGATTTGAACACCTCCACTTATTATAATAGAGTGTAAACACTTTGCCATGAAATGAAAGTGTGACTTGCATGTAGTTCTGTGCTATGAAATGAACTGTTTGACTTCTGTGTATTTTTATGTGGTATACAAAAAGGGGTCCAAGGACAAGCCCACAAATATATACATGTGCTGTTTCTTTTTAGTTTTTAATTTTTACCATTTACTATATAAAATAGTCAGTGTCCTATGCTTGTCACAGAGAAGATTTGCATCATTCTGAGCTGGAATACATCTAAGTAACATGGACTGAATGAATGAGTGAGTGAATGAATAAATAAATAAATAAACATATGCTTATGTGTGCAGATGTGGGGGAAAATAAAACAGGTATACAGGAAGATGGCATAGTGTAGTAGGAAGTGTTAACTGTGTAACTACCAAATTTACAGGTAGGGAACAAAGTAAATTGTAAAGCTTAAAATTGCTCACAGAGCAATAGCAAGTGGCAAGGGAAGAGAATTAATTTGAATGAAGTGAGTGCTAGGATCCCCCTTAGATTCTTGCTTACTGTATAACTCAGTTTAACACCTTTTTATGACATCCATCGTTCCATCCACAGCCCCTTTATCCATTTTCCACATCGGGTTGGGATGTGACTTTAAGAATGACAATCATCTAGAGACAATCTCATTTAAGTCTCCATGCATATTTGCTTAGATGTGGTTACTTAATCAATATTTGCTGAATGAAACAAGTGAATTTGTAAGTTGCAAGTTCTGTATTCATATTAATTGGGAAAGTCCACAAGGCAGATGTGTTTTCAGGAATAAACTTGGGCCACTTTTCTGAACTTGCTTGCCCAGATTTGCCAGTATGCAATTGAATAGAAACTAAAACTAAAAGATACCCCACAAGCAGTTCATAGCCTTACCATCTAACCCTCACTGACACAATTTTAGCTGTTCCGGCTGTCATGACTTCTTCCAAATAGGAAACATTCAGTTTACTTACCTAGCAAACATTTAGATTACCTACTCCAACAAACATTCAGTTTGCTTGCCTTAGTAAACATTCATTTTTTCTTATCCCAGCAAAATAATTAGATTGCTTACCCTAGGAAACATGCAGTTTACTTACCATAGAGCTAATTATTAAACCTTGTAATAGATTTCTTGTTAGAATGAGAAGCCTGCATTTGTATAAAGTACTGTGCTTGCTTACGTGCATGGAAAAGTATTAATAACTACTGAATAATCTAGAGGCTTGTGTTTGAATCCCATCAGCTCCAGCTTATGGTCTATTTTACTTTAGCTAAAGACGACCTTCTTGTATTTTCAGGTTGCTGTTGACAAGGAGGCTTTCTGATTCATCCTACTAGGTATGTCTGGTTTAAAACAAGGAGCATATCTGAAATGCAAAGCACAGACTTTATTTGTAGGGTACACTTTAGGTCTGTGCATTTTATTTCTGAAATATCATTTTGATAAACCAGAAAAAGGCTCATTTAGAATGAACAAGCAAAAATGTTTAAGCCCTTTTAATTTTTTTCTGTGGTTGCCATGTTCATGGGATTGTGAGTTTGTCAGCCTTATATATGTATTTGTTTATTTAACAGGTAAGTGAGTCAGACCACAAGGGGCCTTTTCAGCCATAATCTAGTTACAGAGAAAAAGTAAATGCAAATGTTAAGTTATGACAGAGTTAAACAATAAGAGAAATAGACCACCTTAGAACAATCCAGCCATAAGAAATCAGCAGAATGTATAATATAAACTACAAATAAATAAATTATAAATAAATTATAAGTTAAATAAAAAAACTGCTAATGACACTATTAAGTACTCAAACAGCCACAGGTCTGAAAAAACTATACATGTAGTAATATTAGGTTTTGTGTAACCAAACCATAACAGCTGAATTCAACTTGCTTATGCAGACAAAGCATATGTTGTCCGTAGATGTCTTAAATTTTGTGTGATAATAATACATTGACATAGTGATCTACAGCAGTCAAGATAAAGTAAGTTATAAATTAGGGTGTTATGCTCAGGACATTCCTAGAGTGACAGGTTACTAGCCAAACTCTTTGATTTAGATAGAATGATGCTATATATTTTGTGCCCCTTCTGTGAATCTATATACTGCCCAGTCACAGAGGACTTGTGCATTTTTTCCCTGTCTGGGCTAGTGACTTAGCTTTGCATGATTCTGTCCTAAAGGAGCAGTAGCTTTGTTTGCTCACTGCATGGCCATTTTCTGCATGTGTAGCATATATATGTACATGTATATATATGTATATATATATATATATATATATATATATATATATATATATATATATATATATAGATATATATATTATATATAGGTTCATAGGTTTATAGGCGTGTACTAGGCTAATGGCCCTGGAGCTTTTACAAGCCTAGCCCATAGGATTACCCTGGCATTGTGCCACCCAACCTTAGTTCCTAGTGCCTCTATCGAGTAGAGCCACTGGAGTGATCCCTGGGGTGAATTTTCTATTTCCCATCCACTCATCAAGATTTCTCTTGAAGAGGGCCAATGAGATGCTCTGCTTGACATGTATGGGAAGTCTATTCCATAGCATGGGCAGTCTCTGGGTTATGAACCTGTCCCTCCAGCATGTTCTATTGATTGTGGTAATGAGGTTGAGGTCTCTGGAGTGTGTGGTGCAGAGGGATTGGGATTTCTTTAGATGTAGCATTTCTAACAGAGCTGGGTCAGACATGGCTTTGTAAGTCAAGCAGAGATCGCCTCTAAGTAGGCGATATGAGACAGAGAATAGTTGGAGTTTTTTGAGTCTGTGCATATAGGACAAATGTTTAAGGCCTAGGAGCCTCTTTGTGAGTTACTTTTGTGGACTCTCCAGTTGTTGCAGGTGTTTATTGAGGTACATGCCAAATGGGGCATTGTACTCGATGATTGGTCTAATGAAGGAAGAGTAGAGGGAGACAATGACCTCTTTCTTCCTGGATGCAAACTATGTATATATATATATATATATATATATATATATATATATATATATATATATATATAGATATATAGATATATAGATATATATATATATATATATATATATATATATATATATATATATATATATATAAAATTATATGTATTTTATATATATATATATATATATATATATATATATATATATATATATATATATAGATATATATATATATCTACACATACATGCATATGTATGATTGTATGTGCCCCGTAGGATGGTTTACAGAGAGTGTGTGTGAGCATGTGCAGCATGCAAGGAAACTGAAATACTTTAAAAATTAAATGGGTATATGTGGACTATATGTAGGAGATGGAACAGTTTACACTAAACTAATGTACAAACCTTCAACAGTGATAGGAAATGGACAGTTTATACTAAATGAGATTGGTATGTGTAGCATGTAAGGGAGATGAGGCACTTTAGGCTAGCAGTTAATGTCTTGGGATGTACAAATCTTCCTATATGATGCAAATAACTCATTGTTTTGTGGTATTTTGTGAAAGAAATGAAAACATAGTCCATGTTTTGATTTCAAAGTAATTTTCTTATTATAGTTACACTGCATAACAACTTATGTTTTCATCTATTAGAATCTGACAGCCTGAAAACATTCATCAGATGCTCGTCAAACAAACTTGTTAATATTCATTTTTCTGCCAGGGACATTTATTCCACTAACTTTGTACATAAAAGCACAAAATAAAAAAATATATATATATAAACAATAAACAAATACAGTATCCAGAAAAATGAACTTGAAACATTTCAAACTGTTTCTGAGTTATAGCTCTCTATTCGTGCCCCCCCCCCCCCAAAGGCCTACTTGGCTATTAGAATGTTTCCATTTCCAGAATTAATTATGTTTGTTTTCTGCGAGGTGTAGATACAGGCCTTCTCTTTCAAGTGGTGAATACAATAAATATTCTCCAGAATATACTTGTATAGAGTTGTCAATGCACCAGACGTAATAGTCATATATGCAGCTCTACAAAAGTCAACTTTACTGTGGCAGAAAAAAATGCTACCACAAGACGTTCTCATAAGAAAGATGACAATATAGCCCAGTTAATTTCATAACTGGCCTGTATATAAATCTTTAATGAAGGAATGGCACTGTTAGTTGTAATGCATAACTGTATGTCCAGGTATATTTTTCCAAGAGTTTTACTAAGAATTGTTAGAGTTCAGAGATGTGCAAAAAGATTGGGGTTGGCCAATTAGTGTGACAACGAATAATTTTGATTTAGAGACATGGTTTAGAAATACCACATTAGCAGTTCATTACCATGTCTCTGAAAAGAAATGAGCTGACCGCACAAATGTTCTTTTTAGCAGCCCATGTATTGTTAGCAAAAAGTATTTCTAAACAATGACAAGTGCCTCTGGTTGTGCTTGGATCTTTGTTGAACATACATGGTTTAGTAGAATTTCAGTTTTAAAAATATCAAGCTTTATTGCTTTATATTAAGTTACAGGTTGTTTTTCATAATCCTTGTGATGTCAGGAGTTAGAAGATAGTCTGTACATTTGCTACTACTGAAAAGGTATACTGTCCAGAAACATGCAGTGTGAAAGATGGGAACTACACTTGAGGTTACATTCTGGAAGCCGGTGTCCAATTCCAAAATTCATTTCTAAACAATTGAATTTCCTCCTTTACTTGAAATATTGCAGGAAACAATAATACTGCAGTTGGAAACCTCAGTTTGATACAACAGTAGAAATAATTTTTCTACAAATGGTTCTTAGTTTTGACAAAAACTTCCCTTGATGAAAGGTAAACATTTTATTGTTAAGTCACTGTTTCAGAAAGAATGTCCTACTTTAGGACTCTGGAATGTATTGTCAATATCACTATTCAGCCATTTTGGTTAGCCTCTTTAAAGTGCAAGTCAAACTTTAGTTTAGGGTTTCCTCAAATAAAGTTGTAGGAACTTAGTAGAAAGTGAGCATGTTGTGCCCTAGGACAGCCATCATTTGCTGTATCTAGCCAGAGAGGTAAATTTGGGTTTTGCAATCCAGTCCCCACTGAGCCACTATAAAGGCTTCACCGCTAGATATTCAACATATAGAGATCTTAAGTGGGCAATAAACATAGATACAGACTTTGAAACTAATCTTTCTTAACCTTAGAGACTCCCACTATATAGGCAAAATTAATGCCAGGTGAAGAACATGATCTTTATTTTATTTGGATTGAGTATGAGTTGCGGGTCTGAGAGGTAATTTTCAATTTCCTGGAAAGATTGTTGGGTTGTTTGTAGGACTTCTGATAGGAGGGAGCTGAACATGTGAAGGAGGAGTCATCTGCGTATTGAATGGTGGTTGCATGCTGGGTGGCTGTGCTGAGTCTGTTAGTGAATATGGTGAAGAGCAATGGACCGAGAATTGAACCTTGGGGTAGGAGTACCCTAAATGAGATCAATAATAAGATAATGTGGAGAGTTCATTTTGCCACTTAACAGCCTGTTGGTGGTCAGTTAAATAGCTAAGAAGCTAGAAGAGGGATGGCTGGGTTAGGGTTAAGGAAGCTAGCTAATTTAGTAGCTTTTGGTGGGATACTGTATCAAAGGCTTTAGACATGTCAGCAAAGATAGTAAAGACAAGCTGGTTGTCATTTCTAAGCTGGTTGAGTTTGTAAAACTAACAAGGGCAGTGGCTGTACTGTGTTTAGGCCTGAAGCCATGTTGAGATGCAGATAGGAGATTATTGCTTAGTAGATAATTGGGTAGTTGTCTGTGTATGTATTTTTCAAGAATCTTGGCTATGGGAGGAGGAGAGCAATTGGCCTGTAGTTTAAGAAGTCAGCAGACATACCATGTTTGTAAAGAGGGATGATATAGGGGACTTTCCAGAGTTTGGGGATGTACTGCTCAACAAGGGGTGGTTTATTAGTAGAGATATAGGGTAGGAGATGACATCTGGTGCTAGTTTTAGATATAATATGTGTCTATGACTAATAATTTTATACTTTAAAGTACAGTCAACATTTTCAGTGGGATGAACACACACAAAAAAAAGAATTACAGTCAATAACTCAGAAGCATGAGATGCTAAAAAATGTTGTGCCTTAGGATTAGTGGAAACATTATGGATGCCCCTTAAATGTTCCAAAACCCTTACACTAATTTGTCTAGAATTCTGTCCTACATACTACTTAACACAAGGTCATCTCAGGCAATATATAAGTTTGTCTGATAACAGTATTTTTTTTTTTTTTTTTTTTTTTTTGTGGACAGTAATTTTATGGTCATTAAAATAATATTCTAAAGAAAAATCCCAATACGGGGAAACAGAGCATTCCTTACATATAGGAAATTTACAAGCAGTTGCTATGTTAGGGAACATACCTGAATGGAGCAACAGATACAGATTTTGTCTACTCCCATCTAACTGATAATAATCAGATGTCAAGTCCTAAAGAAAGAGTCCTCATGTAGCTAAACATTTCTGTGACACCCAGCTTCCTTTGCATTTACGGTTTCCATCGAACAATACTGTAGATGTTCATGTCTTAACCCTGATTTCCAGTGTTGTAAGCAGCAACCTGAGATATACTGTAATTCTGAGATATTACAGCACTGTGGTTAAGGTACTGAGCTGTGACATGGGAAACATGAGCAAAAATCCAATCAGCTTCATCTGAAATGACTTTGGAATGTTATCTACCTCAGGGAACTGCCACATTGACAAAATGCCCCTAAGAGTTGACCCACTTATTTGGGATTTGGGTACTTATGTGGACTTGACCTAACTTTTGACTAACATGTGTCAATTGTTGTAAGAAAGTCCTATATTGCACAGCTTATAAACAAAGGGATTATGTCTAGATCTAGGGATGTAATTATCCCCCTATAATCAGCCCTCATTAGGTCAATAATTGAGTACAATGCCCCCTTTGGCATGTATTTGTCGTGACACATGCAATAACTGGAACTCCCACAAAGATACCCTACTAAAAGGATACAAAGCCTAAAAAATATATCCTATATGGATTGACTCAGAGCTCTGTTAAGATAATCAGTATCCTACAGACTGCTAAGACGTGACCTGTGTCTGGCATACAAGGCATCCTCCAACCCAGTACTGATGGATTTACAGCACATGAGCAACTGACATGGCATGAGAAATAAATCCAGAAAAAAGCATTATAGTTGCGAGTCCACAAGACAGTTTATTCCAAATGTAAAACACAAGTAAAATTTAGCGCTTTCGTCAATGCCAGTTGACTTCATCAGAATAACCCAATAGACATGAAAAAAATATTTAAATAGTATAAGCTTGGCAATGATTGGCTGTTACACCTCACAAATTTAAAACTTGTTTTAAAAAGACATTTACAGAATTTTCAAACAATACAAACATATGAATGCTTTAAAAAACAAAATCTCTTGCATAATTTAAGCAGTTTGCCACAAGAAAGCATTACATTAATTTAAATTTGCAATACAGAAACAGATATTCAAATACTTTTGTGTTGTTTATATTACATAGTCACATTTTAACCTGTGAAGGACATTTAAACATGTCCTGCCTTTTCTTTCAGAATAGGTAATATAGTCAAATGGTCATTCAACCATGGATTTTCCCCTTTCAAGACGCTCAGAAAGAATAGCGAGCCACAAACAAGTGAATTATCAAACCTACAGCAAGGTAGCACAGCAATACAGGGGTCACCCCAGATGGTAGGACATTTAGTTCCAGTTGTACAAGTTAGTAATGTTCAGCACACCTTCAACAGTTTTCACATATATAATTATACAGACAGGGTTGTTTCACAAGAATATTTTTCCCTGTTTTCGAAGGGATTTAAATTTGTACCTACGAAAATCCCGGATATAGCTGGTACGTCGGTTGATGTACAATTATATTTGAGAAAATTAAATTTAAAATTAATGCATTCCAACAAAGAAGAGTGTGACACAACTAATTTTCCTATATCAACCTTGAGAAAAAGTAGTGTATATAACACCCTCCACACCCTCTCATCAGTACATTTGAGAAAGTTATTAAGGAAGATATCTATAAAATATGGGGTAACCAGAGAAGAATATTCTCTAACCTTAGTGTAGATGAGAGGAGTTTGCTATATAACTTAAGGGAGGATAAAAGCATACGTGTCATGACACCCAACAAGGGTGGTGGAATTGTATTATATAATTGTGATGACTATACAAATATTATGCAAACTATTTTATTCAATGCTGATAAATATTCCACACGCTCTAGGAATGAAATACACATTTCCTATCAGAGAATAGACAGTTTTTATGTGAGTATGTGATGGACCAGAGGATTTCTAAGGCAGATTATGACTTTCTTTTGAATTTATATCCCAAAGTTCCTGTTGTCTTTGGTATACCGAAAGTACATAAAAACATAGAAAATCTGCTTTTTAGGCCCATTGTGGCAGCAGCTGGTTCAAAAACACATAATTTAGCTGTATATGTGGATAGAAAAATAAAACGTGGTTGAGCAATTTCCACACTTTGTCAAAGATTCCTGGGACCTTCTAGGACAATTAAAAAGTGATTTTTGGTGTGCTGATTCTTACCTTTTGACCATTGATATAGAAGATTTGTTTTCCTGTATTCCCAAGCAAGAAGGGTTAAACTTTTTCGAAGATGTTCTGTGGACATCTTCGAATTTAAACCCTGATGAAATTGGTTTAATATGTGAACTCATGGGAATAATTTTGGAAAACAACTACATATATTTTGAAGGCGAATATTTCCAGCAGGTCATGGATGTAGCAATGGGGGCAGCTTGTGCTCCAACTTATGCTAACTTGGTCTTGCTGGACTGGGAAAGAGAGCATGTTTTCAAAAGTGAATTCTTTTCCAAGGTTGTATTTTACTGCAGGTTTTTGGATGATATTTTTATTTTGTGGAAGGGAACTTCTGAATCCATTCCACTATTCATCCAATACCTAAATCAAACTACCAACTTTTTAAAATTCACATTTAACTTACATAAGCAAGAGATTCATTATTTAGACACCAAAATAATCAAGGACCATGAAAAGTTTGTTTCCAAGGTCTATCGTAAAAAAACTTTTTGTAATAGTTATTTACATTTTGATAGTCACCACCCAATGTCACAAAAGAAAAGTATCATTAAGGGACAAGCCATCAGGGTTGCTAGAATGACATCTTTAAAACAGGATGTCATTCAAGAATTTATTTGTTTGAAAAATATGTTTCTTGAGAGGGGCTACCCTGGTGGCTTTATTGATGTAATTCTTTCTGGTGTATTAAGTGACTGGGGTACAAAATATATCCCCCTTTTAGGTAGAGGTTTGAACAGGATGGATAACACAGATAATGCCACTGAAACTGTGAAGAAAGCTGATTTTCAACAAGCATGCATTGTTCAATATAGTTCCCTATACCATCAAGTGAAGGAAACACTTTATAAAAACTGGAGCATCTTTAACACTGAAATCTTTCAAGTTTTAGGTGAGAAGCCTATATTTACAACTAAGATTGGCCCTAATTTAAAAGTAATTCTGGAAAATAAAAACAAAAATAAAAATCAAGGTGAACATTTTAAGTTAAATGGCAGCAGACCCTGTGGTAGGTGTGCCTATTGTTCGTACATATTGCAAGACAATTTTATATCCTTGGAAAATAAGAACAAGAATACAGTTTACCCAAGAAGGGGTAATTGTTATTCAAGTAAACTGGTATACATTGCAAAGTGTAATTCCTGTATATCCTTTTACATTGGGAAGACAGAAAGGTTATTTAAAACTAGAATATGTGAACATCTAAAAGATATAAATAATAAAAAGGATACAAATGCTTTGTATAAGCATAGTGCCCAATGTATGGATCACAGTGGCTTTAAATTTGCCATATTAGATGTAGTGAATATTGATGTTAGGGGTGGAGATTGGCAAAATGTCTTGAACAAGAAAGAACTTTTATGGCAATTAAGATTAGCAGCAAACTTCCTCCCAGGGTTGAATGACCATTTGACTATATTACCTATTCTGAAAGAAAAGGCAGGACATGTTTAAATGTCCTTCACAGGTTAAAATGTGACTATGTAATATAAATAACACAAAAGTATTTGAATATCTGTTTCTGTATTGCAAATTTAAATGAATGTAATGCTTTCTTGTGGCAAACTGCTTAAATTATACAAGAGATTTTGTTTTTTAAGCATTCATATTTTTGTATTGTTTGAAAATTCTGTAAATGTCTTTTTAAAACAAGTTTTAAATTTGTGAGGTGTAACAGCCAATCATTGCCAAGCTTATACTAATTAAATATTTTTTTCTTGTTTATTGGGTTATTCTGATGAAGTCAACTGGCGTTGATGAAAGCGTTAAATTTTACTTGTATTTTACATTTGGAATAAACTGGTTTGTGGACTCGCAACTGTAGTGCTTTTTTCTGGATTTACTTGTGTTTTTTGAGCACTACTGCACCACTATTTTGGTTATCTTGTATGGCATGAGAAATACTTGGTCTAGAGATCTAACCCTTTTCTGCAACATCAAAAGAACAGTTTGGAGGAAAAGGTATATCTCTCAAAGGATACCACTGCTCTGGAACAGACTCCCTATCTACATAAAAAGTTCATATTCAAACACAGCTTGGATCTATGGATGGGAAACAGAAAATATGCTGCAGGACTGACCCTTATACTACTAACGGACAGAGGCAGCTCCTAAATGCTTTATCCAATGCATGGGTCCGCTGAAATTATCTATGGTGTGATGCCAGTTATTTTTATTCAAGGTAATAATTGATCAAGGGATAGTTAAGGCCAGTCTCTAATCAAATGTGATTACCTTCTCAGCAAATGGACAGAAAAATAAATAAAAACACAGTCTCTTGGACTATAATATAGGTATTGTATTTAGTGTTTTTTAAAATTGCTAATTTTTACATTGAAAATTGTAACTTTTCACCATGACAACTACCATCATTAGTTAGGTTTGTGAGTTAATCTGCATGTCTTAGGTGTAACTAGAAATGTGTTCTGTACCGTGATTGGCAAAATGCATGAGAACAGATAGGATACATACTCAAGACCAGTGAACCCATGACATTGTGCTCTGAGGACTACAGATTCCAGTGGACATATATTTAATCGACCATATTTGGTCAACTATACAGAAAGACTACAGGTGTGAGAGACTGACAATCCTCGGGTAGGGGAATATTCTTTTTCCCTGAGTGTAGTGTGATCTGAGAGTTAGTATATATATATATATATATATATATATATATATATATATATATATAAATAAAATTAGCAGGAGGTGTGGGGGATGTTGTTTATGTTTTTATTTATTTATTTATTTATTTATTTTTATTTATTTATTTATTTATTTATTTATTTTTTTTTTTTTAAGTAATGTTTGCATGGCATAGGATCATAGGATCATATGAAGTTACTAGGCTATTGACCCTGAGGCCCTTACAAGCCTAGCCTAGAATTTAGCCCATGTTCTAACAAGTCAGCTCTCTATGCCACTGTCCAGCTGTTCCCCATCCAGTTTGCACTTAAAAAGGGTTAATGAGGTACTCTGTGTGATGTGGAGAAGGAGTCTATTCCACAAAAGGGGAGTCTCTGGGACACAAATCTGTCTCACCAACAAGTCCTATTGATGTCACAGACCAGGTTGAGGTTGCACATGTGGGTTACTTGAGTGGAGTTTGACTTGCGGATATGCAGCAGTCCCATCAGGGTGGGGTCTGAGATTGCTTTGTTTGCCAGATAGAGGTCACCTCTGAGGAGTCTGGAGGAGACTAAGTAGAGGGACAGGGCTTTTTAGCTTATCTGTGTAGGGTAGATGTTTGAGGCCCTGGATTCTCCTGGTGAGGAACCTCTGTGGTCTCTCCAGCTGCTGCATGTGCTTTGTGAGGTACATGCCGAAAGGAGCATTGTACTCAATTATGGGTCTTATAAGGGAAGAATACAATGATGTTATGACCACCTTGTCCCTGGATGAGATACCCTTACTAATGAGGTGGGCCATGTAGAAAGTTTTCCATACAACGGAGGCGATATGGTGGTCAAAGGTCAGTTTGCTATCAATCTAGGTGCCCAAGTCTCTCACAACTGGTTGCATGCTTAGGACCTTATTATCAGTGTGATGATTTGTGGGGATGTCACTCTCCCCAAAGGGGATGGTGATGCAGTTTTTGGCATTCAGTTTGAGGCCATGTTTCTGACACCAGTCATTTGTTTGGGTAAGACCCTCTTGGAGGATGTCCACATCATTAGGGAAACTGATGAACAGCATCCAGCTTGCAGTCATCTGCAAATTTGCTCAGCCATATCCCACCGGTTTTGGCCTACACCTCAGAAAAGTATATCCCAAACAGCAGAGGCCCCAAGACCAATCCCTGGGGTACATCGCTTGTTACGGGTCTACTGCTTGAGGTGGCTTCCCCTATTTTGACTAGGTGGGTTCTATCATTGAGCCAGTTTGCTACCCATCTGGTAACATATGGATTGATGCCTAGTTAAGAGAGTTTATCTATTATACCTAAGTGGGGAATAGTATTGAAGGCTTTCACCAGATCAAGGTAGGCAGTGTGCACCATCTTCCCCTCGTCCATGGCCTTGGTGGCTTCCGCAAAGAAGTCCACCTAGATGAATGTCATGCGCCAAGAAGCATCCTAAGTGCATGAGTATTAGGAAATCAAAGTTTCCCTTTTTGATGTAGAGTGGTTAACCTTCAGGATATCTACATTTCTGTTAGTCTACTAACTGTAGGTAAATTTTATATAAATATATATATATATATGTATATATATATATATATATATATATATATATATATATATATATATATATATATAGATAGATAGATAGAATATACAAAATTCATCACTTAATATTGTTTTGATTTTCTGTGGCTAAGAATGGTTATAAAAGTCAGTTTCCCATGACCAGTCACTGGTGTTGTTTAGTTTGGTGTGCAGTTCATAAAGATTGAAATGTACCGTTAGAATTTTCTACATATTGCAGTAATTACATATCCTGATTTCTTCCTTGCATTCTCATACATTGCAGGAAGATGGGCGTTCTTTAGTAGCAGGCTGAGTGTACCAACTGAACTCTTTAGTTCTGCATCTCATCACATAATGCTTAGAATTATATCCACAGACAGAATGAAAAGTTTTAAATTATGTTTCAAAGGGGCAAACCAAATTTGTGAATGCCAAGATGAATGGCTGTGTTAAAAAGGTGTGAGTAATGACAAATGTGTAACATTTTGAAAGTAATTTTCTAAAGAATCATTTTAGTTTCTGACATAATGAAGTATGACTTTGCTACTATGCAGTTTTTCCCCACATGTATGACCTTCATGGGCCCCATGGCACAGAGAAATATAGTCCTTACTATTCCCCAGATGTCCTATTGCCTGACAAGTGGCATGGGCTCTAGAGGGTCTGGATGAAGAGGAG